>NW_020527996.1:0-32146 GCF_003368295.1 Carassius auratus | reverse complement strand
GAAGATCGGACATTTTATGCCTGGTATAAACATCTTTTTATACCATGGCGAGACATGAACTTCGTCGTGGCGCCATGGACACGCCTTTTTAACGAAAACTCAAGATCTTCAAACTTAACATCGCACAGGCCTTTAGATTAGACTGACCACAAAAAAGACATTGATGTCATAAAATTTCTAGGAGTAGTTCGTCGCAGCGTAAAATATGTCACTTCCTGTTGCCAATAGGTGGCGCTATGACTATAACTGAATATGGCATGTCAATCTGTTCAGGTCAGAGTCTCATCAAACATGTGAAGTTTGGGGCAGATTGGACATTGTATGTGTGAGTTATAGCAACTTCATTTTTCATGGCGAATCATCGAAATTCGCCAGGCCGCCACGGACACGCCCTTCAACGAAAACTCAAGATCTTCGCAATTTAACATCGCTTAGGCCTTTAGATTAGGCATACCAAATTTGGTGTTGATTTGAAGAACTCTCTAGGAGGAGTTCGTTAAAATACAACACATGGAAATGACCAAAATTACACAAAATTTGCTCATAATATTAAAAATAACCGACTTCCTGTTGGGTTTAGAATTTGCTCCAAGAGTCTTTTTTGTAGGTATTGGTGTGTTACATATGTGTGCCAATTTTCGTGCATGTACGTGAAACATAGCCGGAAGACTGTTGATTTTCTAAGTATAGGTGGCGCTGTCGAGCCATTTTGCCACACCCTCTTCTGAATCCTATATCAGACGAAAATTTTCACCAGGTTTGACGCGATGTGCAAAGTTTCATGTTTTTTGAGTATGTTTAAGCCCTCAAAAATGCGATTCATTCGGAAGAGAGAAGAAGAAGAAGAAGAAAAGAAATATAGCTGCAAGCAGCGATGGCGGGCTCAAGCCACCAATGCCATCACCACCCCGGTGGCATCAGGTAAACTGTGCCCAGCGGGCACATGCATTCACAATATCCCTCTGGCAGTGAGGTTTTAAAGGATAGAGGGGAGCGTAGAGGGGAGCGTGCATTTGCAGTGGCTGGGCCACGACTCTGGAATACCCTGCCTTTAGAGATCAGACTGGCCCCTTCCTTGTCTATTTTTAAATCTTTGCTAAAAACTTTTTTATTTTCCTTAGTGTACTGACTGCTGTGTTATGCTACATTTTGAAATGGGTGGTTTTAAATTTTTTGTCTGGTCTATTTTTATGTATGTGTAATATTCTTGCTCTTATGTTAAAGCACTTTGGTCAGCCAGGAGGCTGTTGTAAATGCGCTATACAAATAAATTGAACTTGAACTAGAACTTGAACTTGATATGGCAGTTAAAGGGTTAATCCGAATCATCTAGACTTTAAAATCACATTCACAGAACAATATATATATATATATATATATATATAACTTTAGTAACACTTTACAATAAGATTTCATTTATAAACATTATGTTAACATGAACAATATTTATATAGCATTCATTCATGTCAGTTAATATTCCAAACTTAAACATTAAAACATTGTTTTATTGTGATTTTTTTCCAAGCACATTTTACCAATTCCAAACCATATCAATCTTAATAACTACCATTATTTTTTATTTAATCATTTATGAGTGCTATACAATAGTCCAGGAAAGCTGGAAGAGAAAAACAGGTCAAGAAGAACTGACAAAAGAATTGCAAAAGAATTAGGAATTAATGTGAAGATTAATTTTTAGTCAATTCTGCAAGACAGACTTTCAGGAAAGGAGGTGGAATAAAAATGAGCTCCTAAATCTTAATCCCGGATTCTGGAAGATATATTCCTCAAACCATCGACAAGAGGAGGTGGTGCTGGTCCTTCACGAGTCACTCTAATCTGTTCATTAAGCCTATATATAAAGTCTTAATATATAGTATTTCACAATACTTCATGGTATTCTAATTAAATAATTTTTTGGAATCTTAGATCTCTCAGAACCTGACACATTGTAATTCTGAGACTCCAGGAAAGTGGCAGTTCTGTAAAATGTTGGCGCTGGAGACTAAATGCTCACTGATAGTTTCACACCTAATTCACTTAAAACACACACAAACACACACACACAGTGACAGAGGGACAGAGTGACATCAGATGTATGTTTTTTAATTTTCTGTCATCCATATAATGTTGTATACTCATGAAACTATGCATATTTCCTCAGAATGACTTGTCTTCTATGTGTACATTTTTTTAACTTTTTTTTACTATTATTTCAAAAAATCACCACGACAAAACCATTCAAGCTATCCAAAATTCATTCACACCTGTTCTGTAAGATTAATTCTTTAAACAGTGGTAAAAGAGGATGTGGTGCTGAACCTTCAAGAGTCACTTAAAACGTATCTGTCCATAAAGCCTATTAAGAATTATTCTTAATATACAGTTCACAATACTTCAGCTTGTTATTCTAATTAAGTGAGGGTCATTTTATCAGTAAAATTCCTAAAATACATATTATTTTATTTGAAAGATTTCTATAAATTATTTAAATCATACTCGTTTCTCCAATAATTATTTAAAAGTAATCCTATAGCTCCCTCTGGTGGCCATTATAGGTACTAAGAATTGCAAGCTTGATTTATAAGTTATGATAGTTTTAATTTTATGCTGGCTCTTGAAAATGATAAAGCTATGAAACTTACTGTGCTTCCTTCAAATGAGGACTTCTACTTATATAAAAAATTATGAAGAGTTAGAATGAAAAATTTTAAAGATATAGTAAAATAACTATTGTATTTTTTATGTTACTTTAATAAATCTCTATGGCAACACCATTTAAGCTATCCTAAACCCATTCACAATTTAACATCTCAGTATATTGGCATCATGTTGAAAAAGGAGTATGGAGTAGTATGAGGAGGAGTATGAATTCATTTACAGGCTGATTTTATCATAAATCCACAATAAAATTTCTGAGTTCTGTATCAATCTGTGTTGTTGTTGTTTGTTTATTTTTTATCTTTTATTTTTCATAGGAAGATAACTGACCCTTTACTCTCCTTTTTAATAAATGTGCTTATAAACCAAGGACAAGCTATTTATAGCTGTATTTATAAACTGCTTACTACTGACTATTAATATTGGGACAAGGCTTTATAAAGCATGAACTGACTATTTACTAATGAGTGCAGTTATTATAAAGTGTTATCAATGAATTTGCTAATGTTAACAAATTAGACATTATTTTACAGTGTTATCAAATCCTTAAATGACTCATAAGCATTTGTGAAAGTTCTGCTTGCATTACAGCTTAGTATTGATCTGTGAGCTGAACAGATTTACTGTTACATCCATGAGATTATGTAAATTCAAATAAATATAATGTCACAGGATGTCATAGGTCAGTATCAAATGAGTTTGAAATTATTATTTGCAGCACAAATAAGTTTTTTTTAGGATTTTTAAAAATCCCTAAAACTGACAGAAAAAGGTTAAGGCCTAAGCTATTTCTATGTGAGTGGCTAAATTTATTTTTGTTTTCATAATTGTAATACACAAACTATGAAATTATACAAAATGTATAAAAAGGTAAATAAATAAATACGCACACATTAAAAAAGCAGCCAAGTCGAATGAGTTTCCTTTTTTATATAGATTAAAATTGAAGACAGAAGCAAGTGGTAAATGTGGTCACTTTAATATTCAAATCCAGTAGATCCAGTTTATGTTCACGTGGCTGTTTTCGTTTATATTCGCCAAGCTATTATGTATTTTGAAATAATCTTGTCCGTGATGTGTTCGTTCGTACGACGAAAGACAGAAACCTGCAGCTCGAGAGATATGTTATTCTGCCAGTCGCGCTTTCAAATAGTCTTGCACACTTAAACAGGTCACAAACACCTGCATTTAGCTCTTGTAGTGTTACAATGGGTTTATTGTGTGCATTTGTGGTAATATTTTATTTAAAAAAGCTCTTAAACAAGAATAAATTCGTTTGTTTTGAGCTCGACACTGTACGCGCTGATCGGAGGCGGTGATTTCAGATAGGCAGCCACAAATATTTCATTTTCACACAAACAGTTCAAAAACATCTGAATTTAGCTCTTGGTGTGTTCTAATTGGTTGATTGTGTGATATCGCTGTAATAATTTATTTTTAAAAGCTTTAAAACAGGAATAAATTCGTTTTCTCTGAGCTCTTTACTCCAGACGCTCGTGATCACAGCGGTGATTCATCTCTCCTATTTCTCACGTATCTCTGGCCAGAAATAATTTATCCATGAGCCCTGAACCGGTAATAATCAGATATGTTGGTTTAGCTTGTCAGTGTGAATTAAATCTAAGTATTTATTTGTATTTTTAACCGATTTAAAAGTGAAAGTAAAAGTTCGGGAATTGAACCTGTAGGGGCGCTATTTCTCTCAGACAATGGAAGTCTGAAGCACATACACTCAAACAGAGGGACAGAGTGAGATGAGATGTCTGACAGTTTTTTAATTTTCTGTTATCCATACAGTGTTGTAAAGTCGTTAAACTATGCATATTTCCTCAGAATGACTTTTTCATCTGTATGAAAAAATTCTTTGACGTGTTTGGAAGCTGCAATTTAAAAATACAATAATGATTCCCTTTGTAAGGTCATTTAAAAAAATCACCACGGCAAAACCATTCAAGCTATCCAAAATCCATTCACAATTTAAGTTCCTATCAGAAATACTGATGTGTGTTCAGAGTTTTGTGAAATTCTAAGTATGTTATTTGCCTCAAAATCACCTGAGAAGTATTCCAGTTTGACATGTTGCCACGCCAACAATTTTTTAGATATCAATATCCCCCTTGCAGATTTATATCGGCTGTGTTTTAACATTATTCTGATGAAGTTTGAAGCAAATCGAGTAATAATAAGATGCTGAATTCAAATCATTTTGAAAATGACACACTTCCTTCTGCCAGTTGGTGGCGCTATAACTTTGACTCCTAATAGTCACATATATGCGATCGACATCATACAACGAATAATCTGATGAAGTTTGATTAAAATCAGGAAATGTATGTGGACGGTATTAGACACTTCCTGTTTCTCATTTCTCGCCATAATTTCAACGCCTCGCCACGAGCAAACCGTTCGAGATATCAAAAATCCCCTGGCAATTTTTCATCCCCAGTGTCTTGAGATCATGTTGACCGAGTTTGGCGGCAATCGAGAAAAAAACCTATGACAAGTATTTCAAATTCCAGAGCATGCGCTTTTTACATAACTCTAAATAGCTGACTTCCTGATGGGCGGAGCCTATGACATGCAATACGAAAGTTGTTTGGCACGATGAGATCTATATGTGTACTGAGTTTCATATGAATATGTGCAAGTATGTGTGAGCTATACATCAACATTTCTGACTGTGTTCCAGGGGGCGCCGTAGAGCCCCTGTGCCACGCCCGGGTCCCAGCCTCTGCAGGCTCCTAAAGGCCACAGATTCCAAAGTGTGCGCAAATTTTCAAGGGTTTTTGAGTATGTTAAGGACCCCAAAAGCCCCCACAACTTTGACGAAAAATTTGAATACTAAACCCTAAATAGCCAACTTCCTGTTGGGCGGAGCCTATGATATGCAATACAAAAGTTGTTTGGATTGATGAGATTTATATGTGTACCGAGTTTCATACGTCTACGAGCAAGAATGTATGATATATGGCCCTCCATATTCCAGGGGGCGCTGTAGAGCCCCTGTGCCACGCCCGTGTATCAGTCTCTGCCCGGCCCTAATGGCCGCAGGTTCCAATCTGTGTGCCAATTTTCAAGAATTTTTAAGCACGTTAAGGGCCCCAAAAGCCCCCGAGACGTTGGAAAAAAAAAAAAAAAAAAAAAAAAAAAAATAATAATAATAATAATAATAATAATAAAAAATAATCCTAAGGAAAACAATAGGCCTCTCGCCCTTTGGGCTTGAGCCCTAATAATTAAAGCTGCAAGCAGCGATAAACGGGCCCTCGCACCCGGGCTCACCGCCATCGTGTGGCTTTAGTAAAAAGGTGAACGTTGAGAAATATGCATTTAAACTCATAAATATAAGTGCAATATATCAAAGTTTATTCCATATGTGTGCCAATCTTCCTGTTGCCAGCAGGTGGCGCTATCGTTATAATGGAATATTGGCCTTCAGATGTGTTCAAGCCAGGACCCTTATCACAGATGTGAAGTTTGGGCAAGATCGGACATTTTATGCCTGAGTTATAACATCTTTTATTCCCATGGCGAGACATCGAACTTCGTCATGGCGACATGGACATGCCTTTTAACAAAAACTCAAGATCTTCACAACTAAACATCACACAGGTCTTTAGATTAGACTGACCACAAAAAAGACATTGATGTCATAAAATTTCTAGGAGTAGTTTGTCACAGTGTAAAATATGTCACTTCCAGTTGCCAATAGGTGGCGCTATGACTATAACTGAATATTGGCATGTAGATCTGTTCAGGTGAAGAGTCTTATCAAAAATGTGAAGTTTGGGGCGGATTGGACATTGTATGTGTGAGTTATAGCACCATCATTTTTCATGGCGAATCATCGAAATTTGTCAGGCCGCCATGGACACGCCCTTTAACGAAGCCTCAATTCCTTCGCAATTTAACATGGCAAAGGGCTTTAGATTACACTGACCAAGTTTGGTGTTGATCTGAATAAATCTCTAGGAGGAGTTCGTTAAAATACAACCCCTGAAAATGACAAAAACAACACCAATTTTGCAGGGAAAATTAAAAATAACCGACTTCCTGTTGGGATTCGGATTTCGTACCAAGAGACTTTTTTGTAGCTATTGGTGTGTTACATATGTTTACCGATTTTCGTACATGTATATGACATGTAGCTCGAGGCGCACTCCATTGAAAATGTATAGGTGGCGCTATCGAGCCATTTTGCCACACCCAATGGAATATTAGCCTCCAGATGTGTTCAGGTCAGTACTCTTATCAAACATTTGAAGTTTGGGCAAGATCTGATATTTTATGACTGAGTTACAACAACAACTACTCCCATGGCGAGACATCGAATTTTGACATGGCGCCATGGACACGCCCTTTAACGAAAACTCAAGATCTTCTCAATTTAACATCGTACAGGCCTTTAGATTAGACTGACGACAAAAAAGACATTGATGTCAAAAATTTCTAGGAGTAGTTTGTCGCAGCGTAAAATATGTCACTTCCTGTTGCCAATAGGTGGCGCTATGACTATATCTGAATATGGTCGTGTCAAACTATTCAGGACAGGAGACTCAGCAAACATGTGAAGTTTGGGGCAGATTGGTCATTGTATGTCTGAGTTATAGCAACTTCCTGTTTCATGGCGAATCATCGAAATTCGCCAGGCCGCCACACACAGGCCCTTCAACGAAAACTCAAAAGCTTCGCAATTTAACATCGCAATGGCCTTTAGATTAGGCATACCAAATTTGGTGTTGATCTGAATTAATCTCTAGGAGGAGTTCGTTAAAATACAATGCATGGAAATGACAAAAATGACACAAAATTTGCTCATAATATTAGAAATAACCGACTTCCTGTTGGGTTTCGGATTTTGCTCCAAGAGACTTTTTTGTAGGTATTGGAGAGTTACATGTGTATACCGATTTTCATACATGTACATGAAACGTAGCTCGAGGCGCATACCGTTGAACGTGTATAGGTGGCGCTGTTGAGCCATTTTGCCACACCCACTTCTGAAACCCATATCAGACGTAAATTTTCGCCAGTTCTGAGGTGTGTGCAAAGTTTCATGACTTTTCGAGCATGTTTAGGCCCTCAAAAATGCGATTCATCTTAGAGAAGAAGAATAATAATAATAAATATAGCTGCAAGCAGCGATGTCGGGCTCAAGCCATCAGTGCAACGCCACCGTGGTGGCATCGGGAAAACTGTGCCCAGCGGGCATAAGCATTTACAGTAACCCTCTGACAATCAAGTTTTAAGGGATGTGGCAGTTAAAGGGTTAATCCGACCAATCTAGACTTTGAAATCACATACACGGAACAATATATATAACTTTAGTAACACTTTATTTTAAAATGTATAAAAAATGTATAAGGTGTGCATTGTAGCTGACACCTATATGAACACATTACAATTGTTTTGTGACTACAAGTCTTTCTTCTCAAATGCTATTGAGTGGTCGCGAACGCGGATGGGAGAATGGCGCATATTTGTTTTGTTTTTTTTGAGCAACTGGTGCCCCCTCTGGGAGTTGGTGCTCTACGAAGACTGCATACTCTGCATATAGGGAGCGGCGGTACTATCTGGAAGATATATTCCTCAAACCATCGTACAAGTGAAGGTGATGCTAGTCCTTCAAGAATCGCTCAAAACCTTTTCAAGTGTACAGTTTCCTTTTATTGCATCTTGAAATAAATATTTCTGAATTCTGAATCAAACTGGGTTGTGTTTATTGATTTATTTTATAAGACAACTGAAACTTTAATCTCCTTTGTAATATATGTGCTTTTAAACCAAGAACAATGTAATTAGAGATGTATTCCTGCTTAATAATGACTATTATTAAGGGAAAAGGCTTTATAATCATGAACTATTTACTAATGCTTAGCTAATGAGTGCAGTTATTATAAAGTGTTACCAATGCATTTACTAATGTTAACAAATTAGACATTATTATACAGTGTTACCAAACCCTTTAATAATTTATTAGTGTTTTGTAATGATTTTAATGACCTATAAGCATTTGTGAAATAGTTTTGCTTGCATTGCAGCTTAATCTGTCAGTTGAAGAGTTTTACTGTTACATCCATGAGATTAATAAATGTCATGTCATGTCACAGGTTGTCATAGGTCAGTATCAAATGAGTTTGAAATTATAATTTGCAGCACAAATAAGGCTTCTTAGGATGTTTTTAAATCCCAAAAACTGTCAGAAAAGGATAAGGCCTAAGAGATTTCTTAACCTGTAATGAAAGGAAAAAAACACCACCATTAGCAACAACAAAAACAATAACAATTTAAAATATAGATTTTTTTTTCCTGATTATTAAAGGAATGATTAGGTCTCTCTCTCTCTCTCTCTCTCTCTCTCTCTCTCTCTGCCAGACAGCCCCTCCCTACAATCCACACACACTGTCAGTCACCAAAGATTCACAGTCACCAACCCCCTCACACTCACACTCCCCCTCCCTCTCCCCCTCCCTTTCCTCACACAGACGGAGTGGCCAGAGTGAGATCATGTCAGTTGAGAAGTCTGACAGTTTTTTCTTTTCTTTTATCCATACAGTGTTGTAAAGTCATGAAACTATGCATATTTCCTCATAATGATTTGATCTCTGTATGAAAACATGCCTTGAAGTGTTTGGAAGCTGCAATTTAGACATACAATACAATTAATGTTTCCCTTCTTACTGTCATTTCAAAAAATCACCACGTCAAAACCGTTCAAGCTAACCAAAATCCGTTCGCAATTTAAGTTCCTCGATGTTGTTTCTTCATGTAGTCAAAGTTTGGTGTGTATAGTGTACTTCCCATGTGAGGAGTATGCATTAATTCACAACTGTAAAATCTCAAAAATACACATTCAAATCAAAATAGCTGACTTCCTGTTGATCGTAGCTTATGACTGTGAATTAGAAAGTTGTCCGTCTTGATAAGAACAATTTAAGTACCTAGTTTGGTGTCTGTAGCTAAAACTAAATAAAATGCATTATTATTATTATTAGCTGTACACTTGCTAAACATTTTTAAATATAAACTTATGCAATTGTGTGTGTGTGTATATATATATATATATATATATATATATATATATATATATATATATATATATATATATATATATATATATATAAATTCAAGTGTACAGTTTTCTTTTATTGCATCTTGAAATAAATATTTATGAGTTCTGTGTTTGTTTATTTTATTTATTTTATTTTTTATTTCACATTTTTTTAGGGAGATTACAGCCTTTAATCTCCTCAAAATAAATGTGCATATAAACCATGAACAATTTAATTATAGCTGTATTTATAAAATGCTTACTAAAATATTAATTTTGGGAGAAGGCTATATAAAGCATGAACTGACTATTTACTAATGCTTAGCTAAGAATTGCAGCTATTATGAAGTGTTACCAATGCATTTACTAATGTTAACAATTGAGACATTATTTTAAAGTGTTACCAAATCCTTAAATAATTTAAAAGTGTTTTGTTATGATTTCATTAACCTATAAGCATTTGTGAAATAGTTCTGCTTGCATTAAAGCTTAGTCTTCATCTGTGAGCTGAACAGTTTTACTGTTACATCCTTGAGATTATGTAAATTCAAATAAATGTCATGTCACAGGGTGACAGAGGTCAGTATCAAATGAGTTTGAAATTATTATTTGCAGCTACAAATAAGTATTTTTAGGATTTTTTTAATCCCTGAAACTGTCAGAAAAGGATAAGGCCTAAGATATTTCTTAAGCTGTAATGAAACAGCACAATTAGCAACAACAACAAAAAAATAACTATTTAAAATACAGTTTTTTTTCTGGTGATTAAAGAGATGTTTAAGTCCTCTCTCTCTCCGTCTTGTCTGCACTCACCTTCACCTCACACCTTCTGCCCACTCACACACACACACCACACACACACACACACACACACACACACAGCACACATACATTCCTCACACAGAGTGACAGAGTGAGATCAGATGTCTGACAGTTTTTTAATTTTCTTTTAATCATACAGTGCTGTAAAGTCATGAAACTATGCATATTTCCTCAGAATCACTGGTTTTCTAAATTAAAAATGTTTTTTAAAGGTTTGGAAGCTGCAATTTAAAAATACAAGACGATTAATGTTTCACTTTTTACTGTCATTTCAAAAAATCACCACGACAAAACCGTTCAAGCTAACCAAAATCTGTTCGCAATTTAAGTTCCTCGATGTTTTTTCTTCATGTAGACAACGTTTGGTGTGTATAGTGTACTTCCCCTGTGAGGAGTATTCATTAATTCACAACTGTAAAATCTCAAAAATACACATTCAAATCAAAATAGCCGACTTCCTGTTGATCGTAGCTGATGACTGTGAATTAGAAAGTTGTCCGTCTTGAAAAGAACAATTTATGTACCAAGTTTGGTGTCTGTAGCTAAAACTAACCCCCCCACTTTTGACAAAAGGTGGCGCTATAGAGTGCCTCCTTCATGCCCTTTTAAAAGCTTTTGCCATTGTCTAGCTATCACTAATACTGATATGTGTTTTGAGTTTCATGTAAATCTGAGCTTGTTGTCAGCCTCAAACTCACCATAACAGAACATTCAAGTTTGACACGTTGCCATGGCAACACTATATCAGATATCAATATCCCCACAACAGATTTACATCGGCCGTGTTTTGTCATTATTCTGATGAAGTTTTAAGTAAATAGAGTAAAAATAAGATGCTGAATTCAAAGCATTTGGAAAATGACACACTTCCTGCTGCCAGTTGGTGGCGCTATAACGTTGACTCTTAATAGCCACATATATACAATCGGTATCATACAACGAACAAACCCATGAAGTTTGATCAAATTCAGGAAATGTATGTGGATGTTATTAGACATTTCCTGTTTCTCATTTCTCGCCATAAGTTCCATGCCTCGCCACGGGCAAACCGTTCGAGATATCAAAAATCCCCTCGCAATTTTTCATCCTCAATGTCTTGAGATCATGTTCACCGAATTTCGTGGCGAACGGGTTGAAAACCTCAGAGGAGTATTTCAAATTCCAGAGCATGCTTTTTTTAAACAGCCCTGAATAGCTGACTTCCTGTTGGGCGGAGCCTATGACATAAAGTGTGAAAGTTGTTCGGCTCAATGAGATCTATAAGTGTACCGAGTTTGATATAAATACATGCAAGTGTGTGTGAGCTATGGTTCAAGAATTCTGACTGTCTTCCAGGGGGCGCTGTAGAGCCCCTGTGCCACGCCCGGGTCCCAGCCTCTGCGGCGTCCTGATGGCCGCAGATTCCAATGTGTGTGCCAATTTTCAAGAGTTTTTGAGCATGTTAAGGCCCCCAAAACACCCCGGAAGGTTTAGAATATACCCCGGAAGGTGTAGAATATATCAATGTTTATTCCATATATGTGCCAATCTTCCTGTTGCCAGCAGGTGGCGCTATCATTATAATGGAATATTGGCCTTCAGATGTGTTCAGGGCAGGACTTTTATCGAACATGTGAGGTTTGGGGAGGATTGGACATTTTATGCCTGAGTTACAACAACATCCTACTTCATGGCGAAACATCGAAATTTGTCAGGCCGCCATGGACACGCCCTTTAACGAAACCTCAAGATCTTCGCAATTTAAGATCGCAAAAGGCTTTAGATTACACTGACCAAGTTTGGTGTTGATCTGAATAAATATCTAGGAGGAGTTCGTTAAAGTACAACCCCTGAAAATGGCCAAAACAACACTAATTTTGCAGAGAAAATTCGAAATAACTGACTTCCTGTTGGGATTCGGATTTCGTACCAAGAGACTTTTTCGTAGATATTGGTGTGTTACATGTGTGTACCGATTTTTGTACATGTACGTGAAACATAGCTTGAGGCGTACTCCATTTAAAGTGTATACGCACTCCGTTGAAAGTGTATAGGTGGCGCTATCGAGCCATTTTGCCACACTCGATGGAATATTGGCCTTCAGATCTGTTCAGGCCAGGACCCTTATCACACAAGTGAAGTTTGGGCAAGATCGGACATTTTATGCCTGAGTTATAACATCTTTTATTCCCATGGCGAGACATCGAACTTCATCACGGCGCCATGGACACACCTTTTAACAAAAACTCAAGATCTTCACAACTAAACATCACACAGGTATTTAGATTAGACTGACCACAAAAAAGACATTGATGTCATAAAATTTCTAGGAGTAGTTTGTCGCAGTGTAAAATATGTAACTTCCTGTTGCCAATAGGTGGCGCTATGACTATAACTGAATATTGGCATGTAGATCTGTTCAGGTGAAGAGTCTTATCCAACATGTGAAGTTTGGGGCAGATTGGACATTGTATGTCTGAGTTACAGCAACTTCCTTTTTCATGGCGAAACATCGAAATTTGTCAGGCCGCCATGGACCCGCCCTTTAACGAAACCTCAAGTCCTTCGCAATTTATTATCGCAAAGGGCTTTAGATTACACTGACCAAGTTTGGTGTTGATCTGAATAAATCTCTAGGAGGAGTTCGTTAAAGTACAACCCCTGAAAATGGCAAAAACAACACCAATTTTGAAGGGAAAATTCAAAATAACCGACTTCCTGTTGGGATCCGGATTTCGTACCAAGAGACTTTTTTGTTGGTATTGGAGTGTTACATGTGTAATACAATTTTTGTACATGTACGTGAAACATAGCTCGAGGCGCACTCCGTTGAAAGTGTACAGGTGGCGCTATAGAGCTGTTCTGCCACACCCGGTGGAATATTGGCCTGCAGATCTGTTCAGGCCAGGACTCTTATCACACATGTGAAGTTTGGGGAAGATCGGACATTTTATATCTGAGTTATAACATCTTTTATTCCCATGGCGAGACATCGAACTTCGTCGCGGCGCCATGAACAAGCCTTTTAACGAAAACTCAAGATCTTCACAACTGAACATCGTACAGGCCTTTAGATTAGACTGACCACAAAAAAGACATTGATGTCATAAAATTTCTAGGAGTAGTTTGTCGCAGCGTAAAATATGTCACTTCCTGTTGCCAATAGGTGGCGCTATGACTATAACTGAATATGGGCATGTCAATCTGTTCAGGTTCGGAGTCTCATCAAACATGTGAAGTTTGGGGCAGATTGGTCATTGTATGTGTGAGTTATAGGAACTTCATTTTTCATGGCGAATCATCGAAATTCGCCAGGCCGCCACGGACACGCCCTTCAACGAAAAGTCAGGATCTTCGCAATTTAACATCGCAAAGGCCTTTAGATTAGGCATACTAAATTTGGTGTTGATTTGAAGAACTCTCTAGGAGGAGTTCGTTAAAATACAACACATGGAAATGACAAAAATTACACAAAATATGCTCATAATATTAAAAATAACCGACTTCCTGTTGGGTTTAGAATTTCGCTCCAAGAGTCTTTTTTGTAGGTATTGGTGTGTTACATATGTGTGCCAATTTTCGTGCATGTACGTGAAACATAGCTGGAAGGCTGTTGATTTTCTTGGTATAGGTGGCGCTGTCGAGCCATTTTGCCACACCCTCTTCTGAATCCTATATCAGACGAAAATTTTCACCAGGTTTGACGAGTGTGCAAAGTTTCATGACTTTTTGAGCATGTTAAAGCCCTCAAAAATGCGATTCATTCGGGAGAAGAAGAAGAAGAAGAAGAATAAATATAGCTGCAAGCAGCGATGGCGGGCTCAAGCCACCAATGCCATCGCCACCCCGGTGGCATCAGGTAAACTGTGCCCAGCAGGCACATGCATTCACAATATCCCTCTGGCAGTGAGGTTTTAAAGAATATGGCAGTTAAAGGGTTAATTCGAATCATCTAGACTTTAAAATCACATTCACAGAACAATATATATATATATATATAAAACTTTAGTAACACTTTACAATAAGATTCCATTTATAAACATTGTGTTAACATGAACTATATTTATATATCATTCATTCATGTCAGTTAATATTCCAAACTTAAACATTAAAACATTGTTTTATTGTGATTTTTTTCCAAGCACATTTTACCAATTCCAAACCATATCAATCTTAATAACTACCATTACTTTTTATTTAATCATTTATGAGTGCTATACAATACTCCAGGAAAGCTGGAAGAGAAAAACAGGTCAAGAAGAACTGACAAAAGAATTGCAAAAGAATTAGGAATTAATGTGAAGATTAATTTTTAGTCAATTCTGCAAGACAGACTTTCAGGAAAGAAGGTGGAATAAAAATGAGCTCCTAAATCTTAATCCCGGATTCTGGAAGATATATTCCCCAAACCATCGGACAAGAGGAGGTGGTGCTGGTCCTTCACGAGTCACTCTAATCTGTTCATTAAGCCTATATATAAAGTCTTAATATATAGTATTTCACAATACTTCATGGTATTCTAATTAAATAATTTTTTGGGAATCTTAGATCTCTCAGAACCTGACACATTGTAATTCTGAGACTCCAGGAAAGTGGCAGTTCTGTAAAATGTTGGTGCTGGAGACTAAATGTTTCCTGATAGTTTCACACCTAATTCACTTAACACACACACACACACACACACACACACACATTAACCACAGTGACTGAGGGACAGAGTGACATCAGATGTATGATAGTTTTTTAATTTTCTATCATCCATATAATGTTGTATAGTCATGCAACTATGCATATTTCCTCAGAATGACTGGTCTTCTATGTGTAAATTTTTTTGAAGTGTTTAGAAGCTGCACTTTAAAAAAATAAAAGACATTTACTGGTTCCTTTTTTACTGTTATTTCAAAAAATCACCACGACAAAACCATTCAAGCTATCCAAAATTCATTCGCACCTGTTCTGTAAGATAAATTCTTTAAACAGTGGTAAAAGAGGATGTGGTGCTGAACCTTCAAGAGTCACTCAAAACGTATCTGTCCATAAAGCTTATAAAGAATTATTCTTAATATACAGTTCACAATACTTCAGCTTGTTATTCTAATTAAGTGAGGGTCATTTTATCAGTAAAATACATAAAATACATATTATTTTTCTTTGAAAGATTTCTATAAATGATTTAAATCATACTTGTTTTACAATAATTATTTAAAAGTATTCCTATAGCTCCATCTGGTGGCCATTATTGGTAGTAAGAATTGCAAGCTTGATTTATAAGTTATGATAGTTTTAATTTTATGCTGGCTCTTGAAAATGATAAAGCTATGAAGCTTACTGTGCTTCCTTCAAATGATGACTTCTACGTATATAAAAAATTATGAAGAGTTGGAATGAAAAATTTTAAAGATATAGTAAAATAACGATTGTATTTTTTTTTTTGTTACTTTAATAAATCGCTATGGCCACACCATTTAAGGTATCCTAAACCCATTCGCAATTTAACATCTTCAGTATATTAGCTTCATGTTAAAAAAGTTTGGTGTGAACTACTTGTGTCTTCTTGGAGGAGTATGAATTCATTTACAGGCTGATTTTATCATAAATCCACAATACAATTTCTGAGTTCTGTATCAATCTGTGTTGTTGTTTGTTTATTTTTATTTTTTTATTTTTCATAGGAAGATAACTGACCCTTTACTCTCCTTTTTAATAAATGTGCTTATAAACCAAGAACAAACTTTTTATAGCTGTATTTATAAACTGCTTACTACTGACTATTAATATTGGGACAAGGCTTTATAAAGCATGAACTGAATATTTACTTTTTGAGTTTGAAATTATTATTTGCAGCACAAATAAGGTTTTTTAGGATTTTTAAAAATCCCTAAAACTGTCAGAAAAGGATAAGGCCTTTAAGATTTCTATGTGAGTGGCTAAATGTATTTGTTTTTATAACTATAATGCATAAACTATGAAATTATACAAAATGTATAAAAATGTACAACAGTTATTGTTTTCCAATGTTTTTTATTTATTTATTTAATTTTTTTAATTTTATTTTATTTACATTTAAAAAAATTGGCCTACTGCAATCATTCTAAACAGCTTGAATAAAACCGGTTAATATTTATTATAGACCACTGTAACTGTGTATAATCTAACAAACAAGTTTATTATGAAAATAAAAGTGTACACCAGATAAATTGGACGATAAAGAAATTGCTAACAATAGTATAATAGAGCATGTTTTAGGTTTTTAGGCGTTTAGATGCAGAAATGGACAAATCAAATGTAAAATAAAATGTAATTGATTTAATTAAATATAGATTAATTGTTGTTAGAGCAAAATAATAAATAAATAAATAAATAAATAAATACGTTCACACATTAAAAAAAAGCAGCCAAGATGAATGAATTTAATTTTTTATATAGATTAAAATTGAAGACAGAAGCAGCTGGTATATGCGGTCACTTAATATTAAAATCCAGTAGATCCACTTCAGATTTATTTCTCAACAGTTTATGTTCACGTGGCTGTTTTCGTTTATATTCGCCAAGCTATTATGTGTTTTGAAATAATCTTGTCCGTGATGTGTTCGTTCGTACGACGAAAGCCAGAATCCTGCAGCTCAAGAGATATATGTTATTCTGCCAGTCACGCTTTCAAATAGTCTTTCACACTTAAACGGGTCACAAACACCTGCATTTAGCTCTTGTTGTGTTACAATGGGTTTATTGTGTGCATTTGTGGTAATATTTTATTTAAAAAAGCTCTTAAACAAGAATAAATTCGTTTGTTTTGAGCTCGACACTGTACGCGCTGATCGGAGGCAGTGATTTCATATAGGCAGCCACAAATATTTCATTTTCACACAAACAGTTCAAAAACATCTGAATTTAGCTCTTGGTGTGTTCTAATTGGTTGATTGTGTGATATCGCTGTAATAATTTATTTTTAAAAGCTTTAAAACAGGAATAAATTCGTTTTTTCTGAGCTCTTTACTCCAGACGCTCGTGATCACAGCGGTGATTCATCTCTCCTATTTCTCACGTATCTCTGGCCAGAAATAATTTATCCATGAGTCCTGAACCGGTAATAATCAGATATGTTGGTTTAGCTTGTCAGTGTGAATTAAATCTAAGTATTTATTTGTATTTTTAACCGATTTAAAAGTGAAAGTAAAAGTCCGGGAATTGAACCTGTAGGGGCGCAATTTCTCTCAGACAATGGAAGTCTGAAGCACATACTCAAACAGAGGGACAGAGTGAGATGAGATGTCTGACAGTTTTTTAATTTTCTGTTATCCATACAGTGTTGTAAAGTCGTGAAACTATCCATATTTACTCAGAATGACTTTTTTTCTGTATGAAAAAAGGTTTTGAAGTGTTTGGAATCTAAAAATGTAGGACAATTAATAATTCCATTTTTACTGTCATTTAAAAAAATCACCACGACAAAACCGTTCAAGCTATCCAAAATCCATTGGCAATTTAAGTTGTTTAAAATGTTTTGGCATCATGTAGACAAAGTTTGGTGTGTATAGTGTTACTCTCCTCTGAGCAGTATGCATTAATTCACAGCTAAATGTAAAAAAAAAATCCACATTCAAATCAAAATAGCTGACTTCCTGTTGATCGTAGCTGATGACTGTGAATTAGAAAGTTGTCCGTCTTGATAAGAACAATTTTTGTACCGAGTTTGGTGTCTGTAGCTAAAACTAACCCCCCCACTTTTGACAAAAGGTGGTGCTATAGAGTGCCTCTTCCACGCCCTTTTAAAAGCTTTTTCCATTGTCTAGCTATCAAGAATACTGATATGTGTTTTGAGTTTCATGTAAATCTGAGGTTGTTATCTGCCTCAAAATCACCATAACAGAATATTCAAGTTTGACACGTTGCCATGGCAACAATATATAAGATATCAATATCCCCACAACAGATTTACATCGGCCATGTTTTGACATTATTCTGATGAAGTTTGAAGCAAATCGAGTAAAAATAAGATGCTGAATTCAAAGCATTTTGAAAATGACTCACTTCCTGCTGCCAGTTGGTGGCGCTATAACGTTGACTCTTAATAGTCACATATATACGATCGGTATCATACATCGAAAAAACCGATGAAGTTTGATCAAACTCAGGCAATGTATGTGGATGTTATTAGGCATTTCCTGTTTCTCACTTTTTGCCCTAATTTCAACGCCTCGCCACGGGCAAACCGTTCGAGATATCAAAAATCCCCTCGCAATTTTTCATCCCCAATGTCTTGAGATCATGTTCACCGAGTTTGGTGGCAAACAAGTAAAAAACCTATGACAAGTATATCAAATTCCAGAGCATGCTTTTTTTAAACAGCCATGAATAGCTGACTTCCTGTTGGGCGGAGCCTTTGACATAGAGCGCGAAAGTTGTTAAGCTCAATGAGATCTACAAGTGTACTGAGTTTCATATAAATATATGCAAGTGTGTGTGAGCTATGGTTCAAGATTTCTGACTGTGTTCCAGGGGGCGCTGTAGAGCCCCTGTGCCACGCCCGGGTCCCAGTCTCTGTGGCGTCCTAATGGCCGCAGATTCCAATGTGTGTGCCAATTTTCAAGAGTTTTTGAGCATGTTAAGGCCCCCAAAAACCCCCGGAAGGTTTAATAAAAAATAAAAAAAATAATAATAATAATAAGAAAAAGAATAATCCTTAGGGGAACAATAGGGCTCTTCGCCCCTTCGGGCTTGAGCCCTAATTAAAGCTGCAAGCAGCGATGAACGGGCCCTCGCACCCGGGCTCACCGGCAGCGAGTGGCTTTAGTTAATAGGTGAACGGTGAGAAATATGCGTTTAAACTCATAAATATAAGTAGAATATATCAATGTTTATTCCATATATGTGCCAATCTTCCTGTTGCCAGCAGGTGGCGCTATCATTATAATGGAATATTGGCCTTCAGATGTGTTCAGGGCGAGACATCGAACTTCATCACGGCGCCATGGACACACCTTTTAACAAAAACTCAAGATCTTCACAACTAAACATCACACAGGTCTTTAGATTAGACTGACCACAAAAAATACATTGATGTCATAAAATTTCTAGGAGTAGTTTGTCGCAGTGTAAAATATGTAACTTCCTGTTGCCAATAGGTGGCGCTATGACTATAACTGAATATTGGCATGTAGATCTGTTCAGGTCAAGAGTCTTATCCAACATGTGAAGTTTGGGGCAGATTGGACATTGTATGTCTGAGTTACAGCAACTTCCTTTTTCATGGCGAAACATCGAAATTTGTCAGGCCGCCATGGACCCGCCCTTTAACGAAACCTCAAGTCCTTCGCAATTTATTATCGCAAAGGGCTTTAGATTACACTGACCAAGTTTGGTGTTGATCTGAATAAATCTCTAGGAGGAGTTCGTTAAAGTACAACCCCTGAAAATGGCAAAAACAACAGCAATTTTGAAGGGAAAATTCAAAATAACCGACTTCCTGTTGGGATCCGGATTTCGTACCAACAGACTTTTTTGTAGGTATTGGAGTGTTACATGTGTGTACCAATTTTTGTACATGTACGTGAAACATAGCTCGAGGCGCACTCCGTTGAAAGTGTATAGGTGGCGCTATAGAGCCATTCTGCCACACCCAGTGGAATATTGGCCTGAAGATCTGTTCAGGCCAGGACTCTTATCACACATGTGAAGTTTGGGGAAGATCGGACATCTTATGCCTGAGTTATAACATCTTTTATTCGCATGGCGAGACATCGAACTTCGTCGCGGCGCCATGAACAAGCCTTTTAACGAAAACTCAAGATCTTCACAACTGAACATCGCACAGACCTTTAGATTAGACTGACCACAAAAAAGACATTGATGTCATAAAATTTCGAGGAGTAGTTCGTCGCAGCGTAAAATATGTCACTTCCTGTTGCCAATAGGTGGCGCTATGACTATAACTGAATATGGGCATGTCAATCTGTTCAGGTTCGGAATCACATCAAACATGTGAAGTTTGGGGCAGATTGGTCATTGTATGTGTGAGTTATAGCAACTTCATTTTTCATGGCGAATCATCGAAATTCGCCAGGCTGCCACGGACACGCCCTTCAACGAAAAGTCAGGATCTTCGCAATTTAACATCGCAAAGGCCTTTAGATTAGGCATACCAAATTTGGTGTTGATTTGAAGAACTCTCTAGGAGGAGTTCGTTAAAATACAACACATGGAAATGACCACAATTACACAAAATATGCTCATAATATTAAAAATAACCGACTTCCTGTTGGGTTTAGAATTTCGCTCCAAGAGTCTTTTTTGTAGGTATTGGTGTGTTACATATGTGTGCCAATTTTCGTGCATGTACGTGAAACATAGCTGGAAGGCTGTTGATTTTCTTGGTATAGGTGGCGCTGTCGAGCCATTTTGCCACACCCTCTTCTGAATCCTATATCAGACGAAAATTTTCACCAGGTTTGACGAGTGTGCAAAGTTTCATGACTTTTTGAGCATGTTAAAGCCCTCAAAAATGCGATTCATTCGGGAGAAGAAGAAGAAGAAGAAGAAGAAGAAGAAGAAGAATAAAAAACAAAGCAGATACAAGAGGGTCCTCGCACCTCGGTGCTCGGGCCCTAATTAAAGCTGCAAGCAGCGATGAACGGGCCCTCGCACCCGGGCTCACCGGCAGCGAGTGGCTTTAGTTAATAGGTGAACGGTGAGAAATATGCGTTTAAACTCATAAATATAAGTAGAATATATCAATGTTTATTCCATATATGTGCCAATCTTCCTGTTGCCAGCAGGTGGCGCTATCATTATAATGGAATATTGGCCTTCAGATGTGTTCAGGGCAGGACTTTTATCGAACATGTGAGGTTTGGGGAGGATTGGACATTTTATGCCTGAGTTACAACAACATCCTATTTCATGGCGAAACATCGAAATTTGTCAGGCCGCCATGGACACGCCCTTTAACGAAACCTCAAGATCTTCGCAATTTGAGATCGCAAAAGGCTTTAGATTACACTGACCAAGTTTGGTGTTGATCTGAATAAATCTCTAGGAGGAGTTTGTTAAAATCCAACCCCTGAAAATGGCCAAAACAACACTAATTTTGCAGAGAAAATTCTAAATAACTGACTTCCTGTTGGGATTCGGATTTCGTACCAAGAGACTTTTTCGTAGGTATTGGAGTGTTACATGTGTGTACCGATTTTTGTACATGTACGTGAAACATAGCTCGAGGCGCACTCCGTTTAAAGTGTATACGCACTCCGTTGAAAGTGTATAGGTGGCGCTATCGAGCCATTTTGCCACACTCTATGGAATATTGGCCTTCAGATCTGTTTAGGCCAGGACCCTTATCACACATGTGAAGTTTGGGCAAGAACGGACATTTTATGCCTGAGTTATAACATCTTTTATTCCCGTGGCGAGACATTGAACTTCATCACGGCGCCATGGACACGCCTTTTAACTAAAATTCAAGATCTTCACAACTAAACATCACACAGGTCTTTAGATTAGACTGACCACAAAAAAGACATTGATGTCATAACATTTCTAGGAGTAGTTTGTCGCAGTGTAAAATATTTAACTTCCTGTTGCCAATAGGTGGCGCTATGACTATAACTGAATATTGGCATGTAGATCTGTTCAGGTCAAGAGTCTTATCCAACATTTGAAGTTTGGGGCAGATTGGACATTGTATGTCTGAGTTACAGCAACTTCCTTTTTCATGGCGAAACATCGAAATTTGTCAGGCCGCCATGGACCCGCCCTTTAACGAAACCTCAAGTCCTTCGCAATTTATTATTGCAAAGGGCTTTAGATTACACTGACCAAGTTTGGTATTGATCTGAATAAATCTCTAAGAGGAGTTCGTTAAAGTACAACCCCTGAAAATGGCAAAAACAACAGCAATTTTGAAGGGAAAATTCAAAATAACCGACTTCCTGGTGGGACCCGGATTTCGTACCAAGAGACTTTTTTGTAGGTATTGGAGTGTTACATGTGTGTACCAATTTTTGTACATGTACGTGAAACATAGCTCGAGGCGCACTCCGTTGAAAGTGTATAGGTGGCGCTATAGAGCCATTCTGCCACACCCGGTGGAATATTGGCCTGAAGATCTGTTCAGGCCAGGCCTCTTATCACACATGTGAAGTTTGGGGAAGATCGGACATCTTATGCCTGAGTTATAACATCTTTTATTCGCATGGCGAGACATCGAACTTCGTCGCGGCGCCATGAACAAGCCTTTTAACGAAAACTCAAGATCTTCACAACTGAACATCGCACAGGCCTTTAGATTAGACTGACCACAAAAAAGACATTGATGTCATAAAATTTCTAGGAGTAGTTCGTCGCAGCGTAAAATATGTCACTTCCTGTTGCCAATAGGTGGCGCTATGACTATAACTGAATATGGGCATGTCAATCTGTTCAGGTTCGGAGTCTCATCAAACATGTGAAGTTTGGGGCAGATTGGTCATTGTATGTGTGAGTTATAGCAACTTCATTTTTCATGGCGAATCATCGAAATTCGCCAGGCCGCCACGGACACGCCCTTCAACGAAAAGTCAGGATCTTCGCAATTTAACATCGCAAAGGCCTTTAGATTAGGCATACCAAATTTGGTGTTGATTTGAAGAACTCTCTAGGAGGAGTTCGTTAAAATACAACACATGGAAATGACCAAAATTACACAAAATATGCTCATAATATTAAAAATAACCGACTTCCTGTTGGGTTTAGAATTTCGCTCTAAGAGTCTTTTTTGTAGGTATTGGTGTGTTACATATGTGTGCCAATTTTCGTGCATGTACGTGAAACATAGCTGGAAGGCTGTTGATTTTCTTGGTATAGGTGGCGCTGTCGAGCCATTTTGCCACACCCTCTTCTGAATCCTATATCAGACGAAAATTTTAACCAGGTTTGACGAGTGTGCAAAGTTTCATGACTTTTTGAGCATGTTAAAGCCCTCAAAAATGCGATTCATTCGGGAGAAGAAGAAGAAGAAGAAGAAGAATAATAATAAATATAGCTGCAAGCAGCGATGGCGGGCTCAAGCCATCAGTGCAACGCCACCTCTGTGGCATCAGGTAAACTGTGCCCAGCGGGCACATGCATTCACAATAGCCCTCTGGCAGTCAGGTTTTAAAGGATACGGCAGTTAAAGGGTTAATCCGAATCATCTAGACTTTGAAATCACATTCACAGAACAATCTATATAACTTTAGTTACACATTACAATAATATTTAATTCATAAACATTAACTATGTTAACATGAACAATAATTATTTTAAGATAATTAACAATAATTAGGTTAAGACTTGACCATTGGACAAAAAATGGTGACTGGGTCACGGGGGCAGAAGAAGAAAAAAAATTTGGTGAAAAAATGACAAAAAGAATTGCAAAAGAATTAAGAATTAATGTGAATATTAATTTTTAGTCAATTCTGCAAGACAGACTTTTCAGGATAGGAGATGGAATAAAAATAAGCTCCTAAATCTAATGCTAGATTCTGGAAGATATATTCCTCAAAGCGTCGTACAAGAGTCAGTCAGAACCCATCTGTTCATAAAGCCTATATATAAAGTCTCAATATATAGTATTTCACAATATTTCATGCTATTCTAATTAAGTCATTTTTGGGATCTTTTAAGTCTCTCAGAACCTGACACTTTGTAATTCTGGAGACTCCAGGAAAGTTGCAGCTCTGAAAAAAGGTGGGACTGTAGACTTAATGCTCCCTGATAGTTTCACACCTAATTATTGACTTTAATTCTTAATTATTTTCCAGTTAATGTGTTTCTGTTCTTCTCCACTTGTTTTTTTCTGACCCCTGTTACCCAGTAAGCATTTTACTGTCCAGTGGTCATGTCTTAACTCTGCAATTACAGTACTGTACTTATTTTGAATATTTCTCATGGGGATCTAATAATTTTGGATTTTCAGTCTGAGTTAAACCTTTGTTTTTGACTCATTTTATCAGTAAAGGAAAAATGGCTAATAATTCTTCACACCTTAATATACAGAGTTTTTTTTCTTTTCCAGTCTTCATGGTCAACTACGTATATATCACACTCATTGCCTTTTCTAGTGCAGCTCAACCAATTTACATCCCATTCGTCCGTATTTGTGATATCACAAGTCCTGGAAAATATTTGTTGCAGTCCAAACAAGTTGTTCGTTTTTTTTTTTCTAAAATGTGACTTTTGTTAAATAAAATTATCCTATTGAATTGGACTTTGAGCTTTGAATCTTTGCAGAACTTTTTTATGCTGAAACAGCAACATTACAGACTAACTAAAGTTGAAAGTGTGAAACAACATAATAGCACTCCTTTAATATGCATTATTAAGCAGTTAATAAATACAGCTATAAATGTTTGTTCTTGAGCACATCTATAAAGTTCAATCATTGTATTTTCATACTTTTTTAAGGATCTTTTTATCATTTATAAATTAAGTTATTTACAAAAATGAAATATAAACAAATGCAATATATGTATATATATATATATATATATATATATATATATATATATATATATATATATATATATATAATGTACTGGCTTTCCAATGCCGTTGCCATTGATAATAGGAGTAAGCAAGTTTAGAACACCTACAAACAAGAGTCCATGCAGACGGATGTAGATTCATAACTCTTAAATTCAGATAAATGTCATGTCATGTCACAGGATGTCATAGGTCAGTATCAAATGAGTTTGAAATTATTATTTGCAGCACAAATAAGGATTCTTAGGATGTTTTTAATCCCTAAAATTGTCAGAAAAGGATAAGGCCTAAGATATTTCTTAAGCTGTAATGAAAGGGGAAAAAAACACCACCATTAGCAAAAACAAAAACAATAAACATTTAAAATACTGATTTTTTTTCCACTGATGATTAAAGAGATGATTAGGTCTCTCTCTCTCTCTCTCTCTGCCAGATAGCCCCTCCCCTCCCTACAATTCACACACACTGTCAGTCACCAAAAATGCAGTCAGTCACCAACCCCCTCACACTCCCCCTCCCTCTTCCCCTCCCTTCCCTCACACAGACAGAGTGGCCAGAGTGAGATCATGTTAGTTAAGAAGTCTGACAGTTTTTAAATTTTCTGTTGTCCATACAGTGTTGTAAAGTCGTGAAACTATGCATATTTCCTCAGAATGATTTGATCTCTGTATGAAAAAATGCTTTGAAATGTTTGGAAGCTGCAATTTAAAAATACAAGCCAATTAATGATTCCCTTTTTAGTTCTGTGTTTGTTTATTTTTTTTATTTATTTTTTTTTATTTTGGAAGATAACAGCCTTTAATCTCCTCAAAATAAATGTGCATATAAACTATGAACAATTTAATTATAGCTGTATTTATAAAATGCTTAATAAAATATTAATTTTGGGAGAAGAATATATAAAGCATGAACTGGCTATTTACAAATGCTTAGCTAGGAGTGCAGCTATTATGATGTGTTACCAATGCATTTACTAATGTTAACAATTGAGAAATTATTTTAAAGTGTTACCAAATCCTTAAATAATTTAAAAGTGTTTTGTTATAATTTCATTAACCTTTAAGCATTTGTGAAATAGTTCTGCTTGCATCACAGCTTAGTCTTGATCTGTGAGCTGAACAGTTTTACTGTTACATCCATGAGATTATGTAAATTCAAATAAATGTCATGTCACAGGGTGTCAGAGGTCAGTATCAAATGAGTTTGAAATTATTATTTGCAGCTAAAATAAGTATTTTTAGAATTTTTTTAATCCCTGAAACTGTCAGAAAAGGATAAGGCCTAAGATATTTCTTAAGGTGTAATGAAAACAGCACAATTAGCAACAACAATAAAAAAATAACAATTTAAAATAATATTTTTTTCTGGTGATTAAAGATATGTTTAAGTCCCTCTCTCTCTCCCTGTCTTGTCTGCCACTCACCTCACACCTCACACCTCTCCCCCACTCACACTCACACACACACAGTCAGCACGCATACATTCCTCACACAGAGTGACAGAGTGAGATCAGATGTTTTTTAATTTTCTTTTAATCATACAGTGCTGTAAAGTCATGAAACTATGCATATTTCCTCAGAATCACTGGTTTTCTAAATGAAAAATGTTTTTTAAAGGTTTGGAAGCTGCAATTTAAAAATACAAGACGATTAATGTTTCACTTTTTACTGTTATTTCAAAAAATCACCACGACAAAACCGTTCAAGCTATCCAAAATTCATTCGCAATTTAAGTTCCTCAATGTTTTTTCTTAATGTAGACAAAGTTTGGTGTGTATAGTGTACTTCCCCTGGGAGGAGTATGCATTAATTCACAAAAGAAAATTCCCAAAAATCCATATTCAAGTCAAAATAGCCAACTTCCTGTTGGTCATAGCTTATGACTGCGAATTAGAAAGTTGTCCGTCTTGATAAGAACAATTTATGTACCAAGTGTGGTGTCTGTAGCTAAAACTAACCCCCCCACTTTTGACAAAAGGTGGCGCTATAGAGTGCCTCTTCCACGCCCTTTTAAAAGCTTTTGCCATGGTCTAGCTATCTTTAATACTGATATCTGTTTCGAGTTTCATGTAAATCTGAGCTAGTTATCTGCCTAAAAATCACCAGAACAGAACATTCAAGTTTGACACGTTGCCATGGCAACACTATATTAGATATAAATATCCCCACGACAGATTTTCTTCGGCCGTGTTTTGTCATTATTCTGATGAAGTTTGAAGCAAATCAAGTAAAAATAAGATGCTGAATTCAAAGCGTTCTGAAAATGATTCACTTCCTGCTGCCAGTTGGTGGCGCTATAACTTTGACTCCTAATAGTCACATATATACGATCGGTATCATACAACGAACAAACCAATTAAGTTTGATCAAATTCAGCAAATGTATGTGGATGTTATTATACATTTCCTGTTTCTCATTTCTCGCCATAATTTCAACGCCTCGCCACGGGCAAACCGTTCGAGATATCAAAAATCTCTTCGCAATTTAGCATCCCCAATGTCTTGAGATCGTGTTCACCAAGTTTTGTGTTGAACGGGTGGAGTTCCTCAGAGGAGTATATCAAATTCCAGAGCATGTGTTTTTCATAAAACCCTAAATAGCCAACTTCCTGTTGGGCGGAGCTTATGACATGCAGTGTGAAAGTTGTTTGGTTTGATGAGTTATATATATGTACCAAGTTTCATATGTATACGTGCAAGTATGCATGATATATGGCCCTCGGTACTACAGGGGGCGCTGTAGAGCCCCTGTGCCACGCCCGTGTATCAGACTCTGCCCGGCCCTAATGGCCGCAGGTTCCAAGGTGTGTGCCAATTTTCAAGAGTTTTTGAGCATGTTAAGGGCCCCAAAAGCCCCCGAAACCTTGAAGAAAAATAATAATAATAATAATAATAACAAATAATCCTAAGGAAAACAATAGGGCTCTCGCCCTCCAGGCTTGAGCCCTAATTAAAGCTGCAAGCAGCGATGAACGGGCCCTCGCACCCGGGCTCACCGGCAGCGAGTGGCTTTAGTTAATAGGTGAACGGTGAGAAATATGCGTTTAAACTCATAAATATAAGTAGAATATATCAATGTTTATTCCATATATGTGCCAATCTTCCTGTTGCCAGCAGGTGGCGCTATCATTATAATGGAATATTGGCCTTCAGATGTGTTCAGGGCAGGACTTTTATCGAACATGTGAGGTTTGGGGAGGATTGGACATTTTATGCCTGAGTTACAACAACATCCTATTTCATGGCGAAACAATGAAATTTGTCAGGCCGCCATGGACACGCCCTTTAACAAAACCTCAAGATCTTCGCAATTTAAGATCGCAAAAGGCTTTAGATTACACTGACCAAGTTTGGTGTTGATCTGAATAAATATCTAGGAGGAGTTCGTTAAAGTACAACCCCTGAAAATGGCCAAAACAACACTAATTTTGCAGAGAATATTCCAAATAACTGACTTCCTGTTGGGATTCGGACTTCGTACCAAGAGACTTTTTCATAGATATTGGTGTGTTACATATGTGTACCGATTTTTGTACATGTACGTGAAACATAGCTCAAGGCGCACTCCGTTTAAAGTGTATACGCACTCCGTTGAAAGTGTATAGGTGGCGCTATTGAGCCATTTTGCCACACTCGATGGAATATTGGGCTTCAGATCTGTCCAGGCCAGGACCCTTATCACACAAGTGAAGTTTGGGCAAGATCGGACATTTTATGCCTGAGTTATAACATCTTTTATTCCCATGGCGAGACATTGAACTTCATCACGGCGCCATGGACACACCTTTTAACAAAAACTCAAGATCTTCACAACTAAACATCACACAGGTCTTTAGATTAGACTGACCACAAAAAAGACATTGATGTCATAAAATTTCTAGGAGTAGTATGTCGCAGTGTAAAATATGTAACTTCCTGTTGCCAATAGGTGGCGCTATGACTATAACTGAATATTGGCATGTAGATCTGTTCAGGTCAAGAGTCTTATCCAACATGTGAAGTTTGGGGCAGATTGGACATTGTATGTCTGAGTTACAGCAACTTCCTTTTTCATGGCGAAACATCGAAATTTGTCAGGCCGCCATGGACCCGCCCTTTAACGAAACCTCAAGTCCTTCGCAATTTATTATCGCAAAGGGCTTTAGATTACACTGACCAAGTTTGGTGTTGATCTGAATAAATCTCTAGGAGGAGTTCGTTAAAGTACAACCCCTGAAAATGGCAAAAACAACAGCAATTTTGAAGGGAAAATTCAAAATAACCGACTTCCTGTTGGGATCCGGATTTCGTACCAAGAGACTTTTTTGTAGGTATTGGAGTGTTACATGTGTGTACCAATTTTTGTACATGTACGTGAAACATAGCTCGAGGCGCACTCCGTTGAAAGTGTATAGGTGGCGCTATAGAGCCATTCTGCCACACCCGGTGGAATATTGGCCTTCAGATCTGTCCAGGCCAGGACCCTTATCACACAAGTGAAGTTTGGGCAAGATCGGACATTTTATGCCTGAGTTATAACATCTTTTATTCCCATGGCGAGACATTGAACTTCATCACGGCGCCATGGACACACCTTTTAACAAAAACTCAAGATCTTCACAACTAAACATCACACAGGTCTTTAGATTAGACTGACCACAAAAAAGACATTGATGTCATAAAATTTCTAGGAGTAGTTCGTCGCAGCGTAAAATATGTCACTTCCTGTTGCCAATAGGTGGCGCTATGACTATAACTGAATATGGGCATGTCAATCTGTTCAGGTTCGGAGTCTCATCAAACATGTGAAGTTTGGGGCAGATTGGTCATTGTATGTGTGAGTTATAGCAACTTCATTTTTCATGGCGAATCATCGAAATTCGCCAGGCCGCCACGGACACGCCCTTCAACGAAAAGTCAGGATCTTCGCAATTTAACATCGCAAAGGCCTTTAGATTAGGCATACCAAATTTGGTGTTGATTTGAAGAACTCTCTAGGAGGAGTTCGTTAAAATACAACACATGGAAATGACCAAAATTACACAAAATATGCTCATAATATTAAAAATAACCGACTTCCTGTAGGGTTTAGAATTTCGCTCCAAGAGTCTTTTTTGTAGGTATTGGTGTGTTACATATGTGTGCCAATTTTCGTGCATGCACGTGAAACATAGCTGGAAGGCTGTTGATTTTCTTGGTATAGGTGGCGCTGTCGAGCCATTTTGCCACACCCTCTTCTGAATCCTATATCAGACGAAAATTTTCACCAGGTTTGACGCGTGTGCAAAGTTTCATGACTTTTTGAGCATGTTAAAGCCCTCAAAAATGCGATTCATTCGGGAGAAGAAGAAGAAGAAGAAGAAGAATTAAAGCTGCAAGCAGCGATGAACGGGCCCTCGCACCCGGGCTCACCGGCAGCGAGTGGCTTTAGTTAATAGGTGAACGGTGAGAAATATGCGTTTAAACTCATAAATATAAGTAGAATATATCAATGTTTATTCCATATATGTGCCAATCTTCCTGTTGCCAGCAGGTGGCGCTATCATTATAATGGAATATTGGCCTTCAGATGTGTTCAGGGCAGGACTTTTATCGAACATGTGAGGTTTGGGGAGGATTGGACATTTTATGCCTGAGTTACAACAACATCCTATTTCATGGCGAAACAATGAAATTTGTCAGGCCGCCATGGACACGCCCTTTAACGAAACCTCAAGATCTTCGCAATTTAAGATCGCAAAAGGCTTTAGATTACACTGACCAAGTTTGGTGTTGATCTGAATAAATATCTAGGAGGAGTTCGTTAAAGTACAACCCCTGAAAATGGCCAAAACAACACTAATTTTGCAGAGAAAATTCCAAATAACTGACTTCCTGTTGGGATTCGGACTTCGTACCAAGAGACTTTTTCGTAGATATTGGTGTGTTACATATGTGTACCGATTTTTGTACATATACGTGAAACATAGCTCAAGGCGCACTCCGTTTAAAGTGTATACGCACTCCGTTGAAAGTGTATAGGTGGCGCTATTGAGCCATTTTGCCACACTCGATGGAATATTGGGCTTCAGATCTGTCCAGGCCAGGACCCTTATCACACAAGTGAAGTTTGGGCAAGATCGGACATTTTATGCCTGAGTTATAACATCTTTTATTCCCATGGCGAGACATTGAACTTCATCACGGCGCCATGGACACACCTTTTAACAAAAACTCAAGATCTTCACAACTAAACATCACACAGGTCTTTAGATTAGACTGACCACAAAAAAGACATTGATGTCATAAAATTTCTAGGAGTAGTATGTCGCAGTGTAAAATATGTAACTTCCTGTTGCCAATAGGTGGCGCTATGACTATAACTGAATATTGGCATGTAGATCTGTTCAGGTCAAGAGTCTTATCCAACATGTGAAGTTTGGGGCAGATTGGACATTGTATGTCTGAGTTACAGCAACTTCCTTTTTCATGGCGAAACATCGAAATTTGTCAGGCCGCCATGGACCCGCCCTTTAACGAAACCTCAAGTCCTTCGCAATTTATTATCGCAAAGGGGCTTTAGATTACACTGACCAAGTTTGGTGTTGATCTGAATAAATCTCTAGGAGGAGTTCGTTAAAGTACAACCCCTGAAAATGGCAAAAACAACAGCAATTTTGAAGGGAAAATTCAAAATAACCGACTTCCTGTTGGGATCCGGATTTCGTACCAAGAGACTTTTTTGTAGGTATTGGAGTGTTACATGTGTGTACCAATTTTTGTACATGTACGTGAAACATAGCTCGAGGCGCACTCCGTTGAAAGTGTATAGGTGGCGCTATAGAGCCATTCTGCCACACCCGGTGGAATATTGGCCTTCAGATCTGTCCAGGCCAGGACCCTTATCACACAAGTGAAGTTTGGGCAAGATCGGACATTTTATGCCTGAGTTATAACATCTTTTATTCCCCATGGCGAGACATTGAACTTCATCACGGCGCCATGGACACACCTTTTAACAAAAACTCAAGATCTTCACAACTAAACATCACACAGGTCTTTAGATTAGACTGACCACAAAAAAGACATTGATGTCATAAAATTTCTAGGAGTAGTTCGTCGCAGCGTAAAATATGTCACTTCCTGTTGCCAATAGTGGCGCTATGACTATAACT
>NW_020527995.1:0-31969 GCF_003368295.1 Carassius auratus | reverse complement strand
TTGAATGCCGGTGATACTTGTGATGGCAATGTAGTGCTATGACAAACCAGATCTATGTGTGCAAAAAGTCAAAATGCTTTTTGGGGAAAATGCATCTGTTACTTTCAGTTCTGAAAGCAGTTTAACACATGGTATGTCAAACAGGTTTATTTGCCTGTGGCAATGTCACAACAGAGCATAGTACTCTGAGCGGAAGGGCAAGAACTGACTTGCTTAAGGTTTGTTTCCTGCTGGACAAAAACTTGGTCTTAGAGGCGTACATTCGCAAACAGCCAACAGTCTTTCATTGCCTTAAAACCTCAGTGATTATGTGGAAACGCTCTTTATTTAGCATCAGACATGCTTTAGTTTCTTTGTTCCGCTAGGTCCAAAGTTTCACCTCTAAGTCCTGCTGGTCAGTGAAAGCCTGGCTGAATACTGAAGTGTAAAACAGGGAGGCCAGGTGCAGAACACAAGCTACTGGAGCTGGCACAGCCTTGGCGAGTACTGAACTCTGTTGCCAAATATAAGCATGGGGTTAAAACGTTAAATAACAGAGTGAACAGCAAGGTCAGATACTTGACAAAAACTGAAAGATGACTGAAATGTTTTTGCAAATGGAATGAATGGAATTAACAAAATGATTTATGCAGCATGATGAACAAGATGTTCGAAATGGTTTTGCGAATAGATTTTCTTCACAGTTATTCTCTCTTAAAATATTGAATAAAACATTTTCTCCATTTATTTGCACCCTCTTCTTTCAAAACCTTGATTAAATAGCTGCAACAATTGTTTTTCCTGATCAGAAGTGCAAGAAAAAAATATTTTCAAAAAAGATGAATGCAAAGCAAAAATCTTGAATTACATGTTAGGCCACGTCCAAATGCAACAGCTTTAATGTTGTTTCAAGCATACATTTTCACCCAGTTTAGATGAAAACTAAACACAAAATATGTTTACTTTCAAGATACATTGTTATTATTATTATTTTATTATTATTATATATTATTAATAAGCCTTATATTGTGTTACGAGGGTGATTTAACTATCCAAATCTAAGGATATGACAGACTTAAAAAAGTATTACAAACAGAGATGTTCATATCACTAAGCAACTGGGTGGGTAATTTGAGTGGGATATATTTTGCGGCAATCCAAAGCGCCACCTGTCGTTGTAAAACGGTATTACATAAACACGAAGAAATGCGGTGTGAGAACAGACAAGACACATACCTGTACTCACCCTAAAACACACTTCTAGAGTGTAAGACATGTGTACTGCATATCTAGTACAGTGTGAACCTACTTAATGCAGGATAAAGGGTACTGAAGTGTGACTGTGAGGGAATGAATCTCGAATAACCCAGCGACAGTGCATTACTGTGATCAATCTCCTGCTGTCCTCATGATGAATGACTCATGTCTCCGAACAGGCACCAGCAATATCTCACTGCTACTGTACATGCACAATATCACAGATAAGAGTTGGCATCAATCAATCAATCACGCAAGCACAGTTTATCTGAAAATGAAGCTTTGCCATCATTCACACTATGTCGATCTAAACCTTTATGACTTTTTCTTTCTTTGGAACACAGAAGTCTGGCCAACCATCCAGGTTTCTGTTTTTCCATATGATGAAAAACGAATTGGTGGATGAAATGAAGGCCTCGTACTCATAACAGCATCACAATACTAATAGCCTAATGCCGACCACATGACCACTCAAACTGGGTCAGTAGAGGTCTGAGTAAAAGCCATTCAATTCTGCACACAATAGGACAGAAACATCGTATCACTTAGAAAAGTGGCGTGATGACAGCAGTTAGTGGTGAGTGCAGCGGGGAGCGAATGGAAGAGGACTGTCAGTAATGGCCTCTCGGATTGCTCTAGATGACTCAGAAACACTCAGATCCTCCTTTCCACGAATGCACCGACTGAACCGAGCAACAAATGTGTCTCTGAAAGCAAACAATATTAAAATAATAATGCAACATTTAAGTATCACAACAACAACAACAACAACAAAAGAATCATACTAAAATAACAAATCATAATGCTAGGGTATTGTCAGTGTTTTAAAGCATTGCTAAGCAGTTTATAAGGTATCCTGAGTGCTTTTTAGTGCTAAGTTGTTGCTAGTGTGCCCTAGATGGTTGCTTACTAGATCAAGTAAAACCCATGAATACCTACAATATTCTGATCTCGAGAGTGAAAGGTTCTTCATATCAGAAAAAGTTAGTTAATTGTTCTTCATAATAATAATAATAACAAGTCTTCAAGCATCATGAAAGATCCTTGTGGAAACCTTCATGTTCAAAAGTGCAGTGTTTTTTGGGGGTATGAAAGTAATTGTACTGTATAGTATGCTATAACCAATAATGAGTAAAATAGTGACATTCAGATGAGCTTTGAAAATGCTTTATATAGCAGTCTAATAACAGACCTCTTAGACTGCAGAAAAATACATCTGAGGTTTGTGTCACAGAACAAAATGTACGTGGGGATCTATCTGTCATCACTGCAAACCCTTCACTTTCTGACATGCAAACACTTCTGTGTTTAACCCGCTGTCTGTTCTCCACTGCTTCCTCAAGGGCACATACTGACAACTGACGAAAGGAAAGAGAAACACACTTCCTTTTATTCGAATACACACACAACCTCGTTCCAAAAGCAATCTGGAGCGCAGCCGAGAGCTAGGTACCAGATGACAGGAAAAAAGAGCTATAGTTCTTCATTCAAATGCTGATTGCTAAACCAAATCTGAAATCTCCTCTAAGCAATCACAACTCATGCTAAGCAGCCCACAACCTGCATTGGGTTTCCAGTGTCCTTGTGACAATCTTTGCTGTGGCTCTAAATGTGCATGAAACAACAGGCTAAGACAGGACTGAAGTTGTGAGAGTCAGAGACAGACAGACAGAGAAAGATCTATCTCTGCACAGAGACATTTCAATAAATCACTGTACCCTTTCATCAACTACAGGCGAAACTCTCAGTCTGCAACCCGTGTGCTAAAGTATAGTGGTCACAGGTGGACAAGCCTCCGAGTCGAACTCTTTTACAGCTCTGACAGAGGTTATGCCACATGACTCAAGTAAAACCAGGCTTGCTAATGGGTCTAGCTGCTTCAGTGCACTGTAAAAAAAAATAATTTACAGTAGAACATAAATCAGGCATGCCAGAACCACAATGGAAGACATGATAACTTACTGTTAATCGAAAGTGGCCTTGTCTGCAACTTCAGAAAGTAACCATAATCAGTTATATATACATTACTCAAAAAAATACAAATATATATTAACTCAACAGTATGAAGTGCAATAAAAACACACACATGCACACAACCATTAAAACAAAACTAAAACATAACTTTAAATACATATATATATTATGGTAATCTAATTCATACTTGCACAAAACAATATAGTGTTACGAATGTACATGAATTTCCATTAAGCTTAATTTAAGATATATTTAATAATTTACCATAAATAGTGCACTACAAAAAAAAAAAAAAAAAAAAAAAAAAAAAATTCTCCATTTTTCCTTTTTAATATGCATTTTTAACAGTCTCCCATATTCAGTTTCAGTAATTTCTCTTTAACTGCAATGAGAAGTTTATTAGTCAGTCATTGAATGCTTTATTTTTGTAAATATCCCATGATTTTCAATAGTATCCTGATGAAAATGCCTTTTAAAAGAAATATCTCAGATGGGCTTAGAGGTCTTCATATAAATGTATTTACATTTTTCAAACACTATACTTTTCTATATACAAGAGAACATGTATTTTTTCAATTTGGCCACATGATGGCGCTCAGTGGTCAATCTTCAAGTTTCATTCCTGAAGACATCTGACACTCTCTTACAAGACTGCAATTTTGTCTTCTAATCTTATCATCTTGGCTGACTGTAGGACACTTATACAAAGGAGAAAAAAAAAAACAGTATTACACTTACACCGTCTCTATTACAGGGCTAAAATCGCAGACTGAAGCCGAGCCAGGGAGCGAGAGTGTGTTGGCAGCTGTACAGGAAGCCTGCTATCATCAGGCTTGCAGGCTCGACTCAGACAGCGCTGAAGGATGATACACACACTGATACTGAGATGAGCCTAGAGGACGACTGGAGCCACTTTAGTCTCCCTCACAAAAAAACAACAACTGTCTGATATTCATTTTTCTATCCAAAGCCTAAATTCTCAAGTGTAAGTTGCTTAGAAAAGTAATAGCAATGCATTTGAAGTATCATTCATGTAAGAATCACAAACAGTGTTGGACGAGTTACACATCGAAATGGACTAATTGTGGGATTAATCAAATCCCTTCCCACAAGCACATGAAATATAGTGATGCTTGTCTGAGCAGCATCAAACCACGATGACAAACGTAGGATTAGAAAAAAGGACCTGAGCGGGATCAAACAAGATATTTACAGAGGATTACTGAAGTAATGAGACTGCAACAAATACATCCCAATACTGCCGAAATGTTTCTCTCTCCAAGAAATAATTCATAATCCATACATAAGCTTCTTCCAGAAGCAGCAAACAGAAAACAATTCTATCACACTGAAGGAAAAATTCATCAATGCTTGATAGGAAAACTAATAAAAAGAAAACAAAAACAATTCTAAATGAAAATGGCGGTGTTATTACAATAGCCTTTAATGAAATCCAGACACCAGGCGAATGGTTATAGAAAATCAATAACCTCTTTTTGCAGTAAGGGCTCCTGTCATATTTCCATAAAAGTGGTGCCTAGCCCGATGGTGGTGGTGCTTAGTGCGGTTCATTCTGATTCAGTGTGGGGTGAAACTGCTGATTGGAGGAAAGAAAAGAAAGCCGGAGAGAGAGGAAGTCAACAGAGAGTAAAGGAAGACGAGATGAGGGGAGATTCACAGTGACACCTGTATCAACTTCAGCAGGGTGTGATGTCACTAAAGTTTGACTTTAACTTTCTCAACAACTACAGTAATTTTAATGGCCAATTAATCAAATTACGTTTCCCAGTGCCACGGCACGTACTGTATGACCCTTGAGATAGAGACCATCAAACCCGACGTGACGGCAGCTTTACCACTGCTCCAAACGAAAGTGTGTGATCAAAAACTCCTTCATTAAAACGTCTCTTGTTGCCACACATCCAAGACAACGGATTAGGATCCTGATCCAGCGCGAGACAAAAGCATGGCATAAATATTTAAGCATATTCTTAGGGCTCTGTCTGGATTTATTTTACACCTAAAAGTCTCATCTGAGCCAAAGCGCTGATGTTTTTAACAAATGAGTCTGGCTGAAGTTTTGTGTGCTCATGCTTCATATACTGTATACTGAATTCTTGTGATAAGACTACGTAAACACTTTATAATTATACAAGAAAATGTATTGTACTTAGACATGCAGTATAACCACAATGGTTGCTAAATCAGTGTATTCAGTGATAAACAATTGAAAATTGAGTGTTTACTAGTGTTCATTTTGCATTGTTTTTCCTGTTTAATACTGTAAGGTGCTTTGACTTGACTTGACTGTCTTGGTCCAAGTCAACAAGAAATCCAGCTTCAGGTCTCTGTTGTGGTCTGGAGATATAGTTCTGTTAGATTAGTGTAAGTATCTTTCTTAAAATAAAAATCTTAAGACGTTTGTAAGCACAATTATACATTTAATCATAGAACTAAAATATAAGCAATATCATGCCTTTCCAAAGTGCCACTAACTACAGGATTTGATCAACTGGATAACTTGTAATCTTAGGCCTATGTGCCAATCAACCACAAAGCCTTTCCGGAGGGGCTTCTCAGTGAGGATTATGGATACGGATTGGATGGGCGATGACCCAAAGCCCTGCTTGAGCCCGCAGTGCATCTGTCCAATTCAACCTCTGATCCAGAGCTCAGACAAAAGATCGCTATTGTGTAATTTGACATCTCTCTGATAGATTGAATTAACTTTCCCAAAATGTTATAATTTTGACAAATGGTTCCGGACTCCGAACACTCGATCAGCACATTTTCAATGTGTTTGTAAATAACAGAGTTATGTCTTTGTTATCTTTGGCCTGAAAAAAAGAGCCATTTGTCACACAGATCTTGACTTTGATTACAAGTAGAGTTTTTTTTCTTGGAAAGGCTCATGATTCAAGCTGTCAGCAGATGGCACTGTGGCCCAGTGACAGATGCGCAGTCATTACAAGTGTGCAAGAGAATGCAATTACAACCACTGGGGGAAACAATTAAGTGGTAGAGGTAGAGCTCTCTACACCGCTGCAGTTTGGGAGAGAGCCCACTTCTGTGCTTCTCAGCTTTAGTGCCCGCAGGCGATGGTAAGGAAGAGGCAGAGACAGAGCGAAAGAGAGAGACCCTCTGGCAGCGCTGCTGTGCTAGCCGCTAATAGGCTGCAGCATGCTTCAGTGGGATGGTGTTTGATGGCAGCGGTGGTGTGAGGGAATGTGCATGTGGGTATACAACTCTAGGACACTGACAACAATATAAACAAGATTTTCCTTTAGAGAATCTGAGCAGAAAGTCACTGTTGCAACACTAGAGGACATTGCAATCCATTGGTGTCTTGGCATGTCTCTATAGAGTTGCTAGGGTGTTTTTTGATTTTATGGTTTCTGGTAGTTGCTAGGGCATTGTTTGTAAGATATTCATAGAGCTTTAAAGGAGCATTGCGTAGGTTCTGAAATTTCTAACTGTTACTGACACCATTGGCCGTTAGAGGAACTGCAGCCTGTCTCATGCTCGTTCTCAGTGCGCAGACGAGCACGCTCTTTTTTTTTTTTTTTACTTCGAGGAGTGTCCGTGGGTTTCTGAATTGTGCTGGAGGCTGGTCGCTTCTTTCCATCCGCAGAGTCCATTTGAAAACACTATTGCCGCTGTTTACTGTAATGGCTGGCATGCCGTACGGTTGTAAGCCCAAGTAGACGAGAACGTGCCATGACGTCACATTTTGTGAATTTACCCCGCCAATTCGGGCCCGACTCCTCCACACACAATTGAGCCTACAAGGCTGATGGAGGCAACCGTGCTGACAGTCGAGGTGTCATTCTTTTTTTTACATCATGGTTGGCTCATACAGTACAATGAAAACTCTATTCTTAAATATTTTTTTAAGTAAAACCTCCCCATAGCTCTTTAAGTTGTTGCTAAAGTACAGTATGTGGTTGGTATTTAGTTCTTATAGTTGCTATGTATTTATTCTTTATTGTTGTTATGTGGTTGCTAACTTGTTTACTTGGTGGTTGCCTGGATATCGCTGAACAGTTGCTAGAGTATACAAAATATTTCAAATGTTGTTCTCAGTTAGTTGTTAGGTATAGCATCTGTAGGTGTTCAAAATATTTTACCTGTTGCTGTGAGGTTGTCAAGTTGTTCCTATCCCGTTTCAAAGGTGTTCTGAGTGGCGTGAAGTGAAGTGATTGTTTGTGGCGTTTTTTGGGTAGTTACTAGGGCATTGCTATACCAGTTTGTAAGATATTTTACGCTATGTGGTTGGTATGTTGTTCTTAATATTTCTAGGGAATTTCTAAGAAGTTTCTAAGAGATTAGTAAGTGGTTTTAAATTGTCGCTTTTGTGGTAGGAAAGGATGTTCATATACTTGATGTTTTTAGGGAGGTGTCTGTCAAAGGTACTGATGAAGTGGTTGCTATATGGTGTTCATCTGTGGTTTGTAACACGTTTGAGTCTTTTAGCTGGCTGCTATGTTGTTTTTGGTAGTTTGGGAATTGCTATGTGGTTTCTAAGAGGCTTAAAGTGTTTTTGTTGCTTGTTGCTATGTAGTTGCCCATGGTGTTGTTGTTGCCTGCTCAGTTGCCTAAGGTGATTTTAGCTCATGGTGTAAAAGCATCGCTTATCACTGTTCAAAGATGTTTAGGTTGATTAACATATTACCATGGCAGTTGAGTTGTATCACGATAGGGTGGTCTTAGTAGTTTTGTATTGGTTGTTAGGTTGATCATGATGCCTTGACTCAAATACACTGCAAAGACATTACATTTAACACTTGAGGTTAGTGATTTTAACAAGCCCTGAACCCAAAGTATGAGCAACAGTAATGGTGATGCTTAACTTACCAACAAACGTCCCACATGCGTGTATGCGACATTTCAAGCATATGAGGAGTGTAGACAGCGAGAGAATGATAAAGACTGATGTTGTGGGTGTGTGTGGGCTGAAGTCGCCACACTGAGCGAGTCTGTCTGGTTGTTAGTGTGTACGTCCCTAACAGTTCAGTGTGACAGAGACCGCAGTGGTGTGTGTGTCGCTTTACAGCATCATTAGTCTCGTATTGTGAAACCCCTGCACTTTAACTGCGTGCACACAGTGCTACTCACAAATTCATCAACCATTTCATAACTTATACTATTCTTTCGATCAGCAGTAAACAGGGTTTGTTTTCTGAGCTAGCTGTAACACGGCAAATTCCAATGGGGTAAAAAGTTAAAAGAAGACACAGACTCGATCAATCTTAGTTTGCACGAGTGGTTTCCAGTTACCTGTGGTCAGGAGTTACAATGTCTGGTTTACTAAAGACCAGCTAGGTCAATTTGACCTGACCCTTCTCTTTGACCTGCTTCTATCCTCGAGACACTTTCCAAACATCACACTATGTGCAAAGCCCCAAGGTTGACTTGTAAGAAAGTCTTTCAGCATCTGTTTAAGCTGAGGAGAAAAAAAAAAACAGCAGACTACGCATTAGATCAACACAGGGTGTTTGCCACAGGATGAGAAAAATGAGAAGAAAACGACGGCCAATAGGTGCAGCCCACAGCATGATTAAACACTGCAGTTCACTGCAGCCATATCCCTGCAATTCCTGTTTATAGTTGTTTGTAAAAAGTCACTCTGAAAAGGGAACATTAAAGCTCGTGGGCACTGAACGCCACTGTAACAATCTATTTGTGTTCAGTGCATTGAGTTCAATTCATTGTGAATTTATGACACTGTTAATAAAGAGATTAGGGTTGGAGTAATGCGGCAAATATGTAGCAATGCGTGTACACATGCATGCATATGAATTATACATTTATACTTATACTGAATTATAGATGCATATATACCTGGTCATATTTCACTTTAAATAAATATAAAATAAATTCCCACTTAATAGTAGAGGGCCTTAACTACTATGTACTTCAATAAAAAAATAAGTACCATGTACTTATTGTGTTCATGTATATTGCAAACACTTTTGCTGCTGTTGAGGTACGGGTGAGGTTAGGACATGTTTCATGAGACTCCCCTACACGTGGCTCAGTGCATTAACCAAGAGTGACTCGGTCTCAACTCTTTCCCATCATCTCCTTGTAACAGAGACTGACACCAAACACTTGTGCTCGCCTGCAATCATCTTACCCAGCGCACGCAAAAAAACACTCCCAGCACAGAGAGCCCTTCACACACAGGCGCTGAAGCACTGCCGCTCTGGAACCGATGTGACCAACTGTGCATTATGGGATATCGAAGAGGGAGGGCAACGAATGGGCCAAAGTGCGACACAAGTCCATATTTATCTCTGCAGACTTCACTCCAAACTACAAAAACAACAGAAATGAATGAAAAGCAGGTGGGTGCTATTGACGGAAGGAATGCGTAGAGCAATTGTGGCATGGGTGAAGTAAATTAACAGCAAATTTTAATTTTTTTGGGGGGGTGAACTATACCTTTAAGCCAATCCACATGCATAGGTGCAGTTTAATGTATACATACCACCAATTCATTGATTTGATCCACCTTCAGGTTGTGCTTTATTCTGCAAACCCCAGATTTAGTTCCAATGTTTCTCCGCATTATGCTAAACTATTAACATGTGAAAAAGGTTAATGATTACAGGTGTCTTCCTCTCTGTGGGGAGAGTTTCCTGCACTCTGTTTCTGTGCAGATATTGATGGAGGCGTCAGAGAAAGGCAATGGGAGAATCTCCCCACCCGCAGGTGCTGGAGCGTTTGGTGGAGGTGGCTGCTGTCTCAGCAGTGCTTCAGGTGGATAGTGTTGCAGTCTGCTTCGATATCTGACACTCCGCAGGGAGGGAGACCGAAAATGAGAGGAGGGCTACAGAGAGGACAGATGGTGGAGACGGGTACACAGAGCTGATTCAGGAGTTTTATTAGGCACTTTGAGACAATATCGATGCAGTACACTGCAGTGGAGTGTGCATTCATTAATATTCACACATGCATTTATGTTTGTATTGCTGGTCGTAATTCAATATCTCCCTGATTGAATTACGCCATCTGATTACTAATGCTCTCCAAAATAACATATTCATAGTTGTGACAAATGGTTCATCGGTCTAAACTTTTCATCAGCACATTTTTTGAGTGTTTGTTAATAACAGAGTTATGGCTTTATAATTTTTGGTTGAGAAAATGGCCATTTTTAGGATCATTTTGGTGGTGTCATTTCTTTTTATAAGATGACAGCTTGTTTGTTTTATGTATAACATAAAATGTGTTATTTTTTTCAACAGAAGTAGGGTTTCTTGATTTCATAAAACATGCTTATTTTAAAATGAAATTACTGAGGAAAATAATAATGTAGGGTTTCTTGATTTTAGCGACAATAATTATGTGTATCATGACACTAAGCTATATACTGATGACATAGTTTGTCTAATTACATTTTTTAAATACCTTTACCTCTTCAACTAAAGTTGGCAATTTAGCCATGCATAGCAAAATTAACTGAAATTAATATGACATTGTAATATTGACTACATTTAAAGACATACTACTACTACTACTACAAATAAATAAATAAAACAAATAAATTAATATGAAAAAATTGCACACTGCATTTGTATGTGAATTTGGTATAATGATGTAAGAAATCCAGGAAGAACATTTTGTTAACCTCAAAACATGACCTAGAAAACATTTTTAGGCATCATAGGTATTTATGATGCAAATCTTGTACCAAATGTTAGGCAGTATAATTACGCTGCCGTGTGGCCCGATTCTAAAGTTATTTTACTTACATGTTTTGCAGAGAAGCCAATCCCAGAATGCACTGGGGGGTGGGGGATCAATCCAATATGGTCAAAAAAGTTGAGAAGAATTCTGATTATACAGGAATCCTTTTTCACTGTGCAAAAAGAACAAAGTACTAAGTCAGTACCAGCAAGAAATACCCTCGGAAAAAATAAACATGGTGAGACCTTTCAGTCCGTGAAGTGTAAATTGCAAGGCAGATCTGAATAGTATCTAATATGAATCCAATTTGGTTTGTGTGTTTTATGGCATGATGAAATATGCATGTGCATTCATAAAACAACATGCCACGGTATTCCATCTCATGTGGGTGATAGAAAGGTTGTGAGACAATGATGAATGACCTGCCACTCAGAGACTGGCACACAATGAACACTGGAAAAAGGGATTCCCAGGGATCTTTGCTTTCAGAAACCTGGTCATCATCCTTTCCTATCCAGCAAAAACTGTATCACAGTTTAGAAATCAAACCTGCCAGCCATTGTGACAGTGTGCGGCTCTTCCCCTGAGAACAGCAAATCATTTCATGCATGAGGGCATGGGGATTCTGCAAATTGCTCTGGAAGTACAAACTTTTCTCTTCAAATATTTACAGAGCTGAGAGAAAAGGGGGGAGATACCTGGATATTTGTGAGGTAGACAACTGGAGCAAAGCGCTGAAGTATAAGACAATTTCTAAACAAGTCATCTCAGACTCTCTTTGGGGATGCACTCAACTCCCCGTGTCAGCTAGAAATATGAGGAGTATCGCCAGCCTCCTGGCCTCAATAAAATGAGTGGAAATGGGAAAAAAAAAAGAAAACGGTAAGATACATCTGCTGCTGCAGTTGCTTTCACGGGCTACATCCTGCAAAACACTAGAGACAAAGATAAACAATGACAACACATGGAGAACAAAACTCTACCACTGTTTTTGCTAACTGCTTTCCAGTTGCGGGAAATAAAAGTAGTAACTAAAAAAGGGGAAAACTACCATCTTAGCTACATTTTCCATTTTATAAAAATCTAGAGAATCTCCTTCCACTTTAAAAGAAACTTTAGTGGAATGGAAATGTTCCATAAAGTTCTGCACGTAATCATTAATTCCAATAAAGAACCCCTTTACCCACTTTAAAGGGATAGTACACCCAAAACTAAAAATGACCCCATGATTTTTTCACTCTCAAGCCAGCCTAGTTCTAATTTAGTTTTTCTTTCAGATGAATACAATCAGCTACATTAAAAAACGTCCTAGCTCTTCCATTGTGAAGCCCAAAAAAAGTGTATCCATCCATCATAAAAAGTGCTCCACATGGCTCCATGGGGTTAATAAAGGCCTTCTGAAGCAAAGCGATGTATTTGTGTAAGAAAATGATTCACATTTATATCTTTATAATCGGCAATCTCTAGCTTCTTCTAACTGTCGTAAGCGTATTCACTAGAGAGTGGTTTTCCAGTGGATGATGTAGGTATAGTGTAAGCTCATGAGAACCAAGTTTAGTTTACAGCAAAGGAAAACCAGTATCCTCTTGGTTTATATCAAAACCCTTTGACATTTTCCTTTACGAATCCTCATTTTTTACTTTTAACTTGGTTTTGCTCTCTCCTCTGCACTTCTGCATCACTTTTCACCGGGGCTAACACCACAGCTACGTCCTACAGCATCCGCTGGAACACCACTCTCTCGTGAACGCATACGACAGAATATGGTTACAGAAGTTTTAAATATGCTTATTTTTCTTACACAAATGCATCATGTCACTTCTGAAAGCCCCTATTAACCCCCTAAAGCTGTGTAGAGCACTTTTTATAATGCATGGATGCCCTTTTTTGAGAGCACCTTAAAAGATACTTAAATGGAATGAAAGGGTTCCATTGGGACTAAAAGTTCTTAATGGAACCTTTAATGCCAATAAACAAACATTCTTTTTAAGAGAGTGGAACGGTTTGTTACAATGAAAGGGAGACTGTGTTATCTTCAAATGTCAGTGCAACTGAGTAGAAAATGTTTATCAGCTCTTTGCTATAGAAAAAGCAGCTGGGAAGACACCACAACAGACTAAAGATGGTTTAAAACGGAGGAGGACAGCTTTTGTTTGCTGTGTGGCCTGTCTGTTGTTCTTGCGTGTATTGTGCATACAATAGAAGGACCGCGCGGAGGCGTTCGAGCGTATTAGAGACTGAACCGATGAAGCGTCTTAAGCATTGCATCATAACACTTCAAACCCTGACCACACAGATGAATTAGCACTTCCACTAGGCAAGCAAACAACAATTCATCAGTTGTGCTGAGGGACTCTTTGACGAATGCTGGAATAGAAGCTGGAGACATGAAAAGGGAAATAAATAAGGGAAAATAGCAAATTGTCTGTTAATAAGATGAACAGGGACATTGACGTTTTGGAAAACGTTCAACAGTGATAAACACACACTGGATGAATGAGACTGAGAAAATGAAATCCCATTGTGGGTGGTAATGTTTGAGGTTTAGACAAGTACAGTGAACTATGACAAATACTGATGTCGTAAGTCAAGTGGGTTTGTAAAATACTGACAAAACCACAAAGTAATAAAGGAAAATTATGTTAAAGATTTCAATGTGACATTAAATTGATATACTGAAACTTGCTATTGACATTTAATGATATTTTCTAAAATAATGCAAATGCAAATGCTGTGGTTTCGTTAAATATCACAAAAAGCATAACGTGTGTTTTTCAATTAGATTAATCAAGACCCTCAATATAATTTCTAGAACCTCCTAAACTGGAGAAAAAACACATTGAATTAAATATGATTTTTTTTTTAAGTCTATAACAGCATTTCTTGTGAAAGATACTCCAAAAATCCTCATATACAATAGCAAAAATACATCATATAATAATCCTTAGATTATCTACAGTAAGTTTCATAACATCAACTATTTTAAAGCATTTTACATCTTCACCATGTCTAAATTCAGGTCTTTAATGCAGAATCCCTGGACAGAGGAATAGCAATTAACTGGCAGTTACTGTTAATAGTTCCCTGTCTAAAATGCCACATCACCACAAATATGAGACACCGAAGGCCAACTGTGGCTGTTTTCAGTGACTTATACAAGGTATTATTAACCCAATCATGCATTTGTGGTTAATCATATACAAAAGCACAAAACTAAAAAAGAAAAAGAGGTCACATTGGATCCATCGGAGCTCAATGATGTCATCAAAACTGGTCTGTAAAGAGGCAAATTGAAACAACTAGATGCCCTTTTATTTGCTGTCGTGTTAAAGCACTGTGAATGTATCATAAGTGCCTGTAAAGGGCAAGCAAAATGCCACATGCAGTGAAGACTCATTGTGCTACTAATGACAGACCAATGCTAAATATGAATCATATCCATCAATGTGCACATTTCAGACTTAAGAGATTTCAATTAATCCCATTGTACAGCTCTATTATAATGCATTTCCTATTGTTTTGAATTCTTATCACTGAGAAAAAAAAAGGCCTGCTATTACAACATAATTTTAGCAGCTGGCTGGTAGATTGATAAGCTAATTGAGTTGCTAGCACTCCATCACTCTTCCTCTGTACATCTACTCACGCGTGATCTCATTTCACCTGGCTTCAGCTGTAACAAATTTAACTTCAGTGGATCAGACAGTCAAAGGGTTTCCTCCCATCCCACACAAAGTCATTCCCAGCACTCCATCTTAATGTCAAACCATTCCTTAATAAGGCAGAGGATTGCCCTGCTCAATATTTTCCAGATAACAAACCACTGCCTTTCTTGTCAATTATAAGACCTATTCCCAGCAGGAGCCTTTTTCAGAGCTTTCCGTTTCCTTTCAATCAAGACCTTCATGTTCAAAGGATAATTTACCTCAGCAGAGTGACTCTGTGTCTGTCTGTTTTGTGCCCTCAGACGAAAGGAGAAACAGGTATATTGAGTGAATGTGATTTATGCATTTGTTTGTGTTTACAGCCTTCAGAAATGAGCTTGCACATGGAGAAAATCTATAAAAAAAGTGTTACATTTTTAAAAATTAAACTAAACAAACTGATGAAGACCGCAGACAAATAAAATGTTTAGGCAATGACCTTCTACATTTAAAATGTTTTTACTGCATGCCACTTTATAAAATAAATAATCAATATGAATATGCACAAGACTGTCAATTTGAATCAAGCTATAACCTTGAAGCTAGTGCCCTTTCTCAGTCTTTTAGCGGAGAATATCTTCTTCAAACTGTTTTTTTTTTCCTGTTCACTAGCTTCCTATAGTAAGTCTTATAAGTAAGAACTTTCTGTGGAGACTTAAATTTAGGTCATGCTTTAAGCAGAATTTGAGTAATTGCACAACACGTATGATCTTTTTAAGTATTTTTTTTTATGTATTGTGATGGATTATACAATAATTTGCAACCGTTACCCCATAATATTACCATGGGTCTTGGGATGTGCATCTCTTTAAGATGATTCACCCCTATTATGATTCACCCCTATTATGATTTCGATTCCATTCAACACAATGCAATTCAATGCAAATCAGAAATGAACTTAAGTGCCGTCTGACTTCTCGTTCTGAGTGCATCAGTCTTGGGTTTTTACAGATGCAAATAATTTAGAAACAATGCATCGTGTAAACAGTTTTGCCAAGTCTGAGGTTTTCCTGAGGAATTGGGCAACATTAGCATTGTTGCTGTGGGCTATTTTTTTGCATGCAGGTTAAAACAGTCTCCCCCAAAATGTAAAAAAACAAACATGATTTGGCTGGATTTATTTCGCAGACCTGGCAACCCTGCATGTACAACATCTTATAGAACTCCCACTGGAAAGCACAATTTATTTCTGTATAAGATTATGTTTGAAAATACCAGAGTAAAAGTGCCGACAAAATGGACATTTTTGCATGCTTGATTTTATACATCATGAAAAACTATGTGGCTGTAGTTGCATATAACCGTGCACTGTCCATGCAATTCCAATTTGACACTGAGTGATAAACCTCTAGAGAAACCTGGAATAACATTTAAAACTTTTATCTAATAAAAAAAGGCTTTCTCTTTCTTGTGCTGATGGAAAGACATGCTAAGAATAGAGCTCCTTTTAGTGCAAGACTGGCATCGAGGCATTAAGCCTTGCTGCAGTCTGTTGGCCATCCAGGGATTTAACATGCCACTCAATGTGCTCACCACTACAGGCACTTAGCCTTTACGCCCAACAGGGGGCCTAACTGATGGACACTTTTGCTTATATCTCAGGCAGCCTGTCTAATGCATGTGCCACATCAAGCATGTCCAAACTGCCCATGAACCACTACCCTCACTCCTGAACTGCATGCACACTAAAACTAAGGTTTGCAACCCAAAAATTGGTTGCAGGTTCTTCAATTCAATTGCAGAGGCTAAACATGTTGGCAGTTTTTTTTGAACAAAAAACCAAGTAGAAAACTCCACAAGGAGCTACAAAGGTTCATTTGCAGGTTTGTGCCAACCATAAAGTTCATGCTGTAAATTTTTGACTGCAAAGAGCAATTCAGGAATCATCTGGAAAAATGTTTTCTTATTTTTTATTTTACTTATGTATAACAATTTGGTACTGTATTGGGTCTCAACTTGTTGTCCAATGTAAAATCAAGGTCCTGAAGTAAAACCTACTCGACTATTGTACACTGAAATAAACAGAGATTCCCTGTTGAAATGCATGTAAAAAATGCATTGATTCGTTTAATGGGATTCCCATATTTCTCCATGATGTTTGTACCCGAGGTGAGGTACTTAAGGATGGTGATGTCTGAGGTTTACTGTAGGGCTGGTTAATATTTAAGAGGTCTGTGCTTTCTGTGATATATGTATGTAACGTTTATTATATTGCTCTCATTTCTCTCCAGCTTTTTTTTAGGCAGGCAATATTTACAGCACCTCGAGGGTCCTATGAATGCGTGACAGATCCCTTCAAGGAAAATAATTTCTATCGCTTCTTCTCCGTGTGTCTTAGAGGCTCAGTGTTGATTATCATCCATCAGAAAATCCACTGCTGCGTGAAGAGATTCTTCAGGAAGAGGGACCCTGACTCAAAGAAAGTCTCGCAAATCAAAAACAGGCTTCGGAAAGTACCGATGACAAAAATCAGCCACCATTTTTATAGTACACCAATTCCTGGGGGGCTTGCTATTGATCCTTTGGATCACCACACAAAAGCTCCTGATTAAAACTGGATGAGAGGAACCGAAGTGTCTCTCATCGAAACCCGGTCAAACATCCAGTGGGTGGAATAAAAATTGATCTTCCTGTCACTCTTGCACTGACATTGTGACCGTGGCCAAGTAAAGATCAATGATTTAAATGTGCTAAGGTGCAGATAATCGCATGTGCCGTGTGGCGAAGGACTGTGGACGAGCCGAGATTGGCTTGAACGGTTCTGTTTCGCTAACCCCCAGGGATTGATCAAACAGGGTTTAAGAGATGAAGGTGATGCATTTCATGACAAATGACAAACACCGCACAGTGGGACGGTGAGACGTCTGAGAACAGGGCAGAGCAGAAATATTTCTTATACATCATTTTTGCAGGTCATAAATATAACATGATTTTGTTCCTCATACACATTTTCGTTACATTTGTGTATTCCTCATGTGTTTCGCCACTTAATTCTGAAAAAAGAAGATTGACTCAAGTTATTGTTCTTAAATCAAAACCAGAAATGAATCTCATTCTATATTTTTATCTCAATTATCACTTCTGTCTCTCCTCACACAATAATACAGTTCAACTCAAATCAATACTACAAAAGTGTTTATTTATTTATTTGGTAAGTAGCCATGTATAAAGCAGAACAACGCAGTCTGGATGTCTTTATTGCAAAATAAGTCACTTTAAGGTGATACAAGTCCACAGGGTTTGTTTTGCAGTAATAATTGTCTGACTACATAATATCACTTATTTATAAGTTTGGTTTTTTTCAGTGTGATGGGAACCTTGAAATGTTTCAGAAGCATGGCTGAAAATTTAATTTGAGCGGGTAAACAGTTCATCACTAAATAGTTATTACTGAACATTTACCATTGCATATATTTTTCAACAGATGGCGCTGTGGTATCTATATTCACAACACGTGGCTCATCTATGGAGAACACATGAAGAAGAAGGAGGTGGCTGATCTTATCACTGATAAACGAGATAACAGAGAGTAAGATGAGACAAAGAAGAATGACTCTCTTTGCAGATTCGCACTTCACGTTTACATAACCTACAAAACACCAACACATTTGTATTCACACATCAATAAACATTTTAGTACCTGTAGCAGATTGGTGACAGAGGACGTGAGCAAGTCCCTCGAGAGATCGTCTCATCAGCATGTCGTATCAGTGCCACACTTCCTCCATCGCAGTTAAATCCTGTTCCCTCGCGAGCTGCTGTGAACGTTTTCTGTTCTCTTAGACTTACCATGTGGAGATCTGACGTGGATTTGCGGTGGTCATCCTGTCCTTGTTCTGCGGGCGGTGGGGGTTTGCAGCTAATTCCCTCGGTTTTCACAGCAGCAGCATCTAGGAGAGAACGTCTAGAGAAAATGAATACCCCAAAATATTGCAATGGAAGTCGTGCCTACTAAGGGCTGGAAACTTCCCAGCGCACTTGAGCAAACAATCTCTGCTGAACACCAAATTTCATTACATTTCCAAGGGTTGCTAGCATTTGAGGCCTGCAGAGAAAGTTAGAAATGAAGTCAAATTTAGCTCTGCCTGAGGCGGCAGACTGCAGCTAAGCCTTATTGAACAGAAGCCAACTTAAACATTAAAGTGGACATATTTTACACTTTTGTCGCATTTTAATATTTTTCCCCTGCTGGAGTCCACTTATAATGGTCAAGTCTCTTACACCAAAAAGTTTTAATTCCATTTTCCATGACTATTCTTCACTTCAACTCCACTATTATTCTGACCATTTTGGCTATTGTTAATGACTTCTGTTATGATGGCTAACTTCTACAAATCAGTACACTGTTCAATATATGTGTAAATCTAATTGGTTGTATTGCACTCCGGATTGTTAGGAACAACCAGTGGCAGCTTACTTTCCATAAGTAGGAGTGAGTTTAAGATTGTGAGCGTTTAAATGGATGGCATGCAATTAACAAAAAGATGGTCTTTTTAAAGTGCCCTATTGTAGATTTGATAAAATTGGCTTTCATGCAGTGTGTAATGTGGCTGTATGTGAATGTAAACAGTCTGCAAAGTTACAATTGCATCATAAAGTTATTGTTTCTCAAGAGAAAGAACTGACTCCGAATCGCTTTAATTAGTTGTTTAAAATTTGAATCCCATTTCCATGAAGTTACCACATTTTAATAATACCCACCTACGATCTGTGTGGACATCTCACAGCTCGATAAGACACTATGCAGGTACATTTAGTTTTATTTTCCCTTCTAAAGGAGAAGGCTGTAAAGAATCAGTGGCTGAAAATCATCTTTCCTATGATACCACAGCAGTATTATCTTAAACTTTTGCTGTGTTCCCATCATTTCGCTGACTTCCCCAATCGGTGTACGTTCAGTGCAGGATTTATATACCGGTGGTCCTTGAAAGATGGGTCAGTGTCCAATTTGTTTGGACCAACTTGGTCTTCCAAATCACAGCCTGTAAGTAAGATTAATAACTGCTGTTTTAATGTTCTGTCAAGCGTGCAAAATATGTAGTTTTGTGTGATGTTGTGTTCTGTGTAATTTATCATTACTCCATGTCTGTGTTCACCCTGGACAACAAAACCCTTCTTAAGTGTAAATTTTTCAAAAACTATCAAACTATCTGAAAATCTGAAACCTGAGGTGCAAAACAAAATCAAAATATTCAGAAAATAACCTTTAAAGTTGTCCAAATAAAGTTCTTAGCAATGCATATTACTAAAAAAAAAAAAAAATAATAAAAATAATAATAATAATAATATATATATATATATATATATATATATATATATATATATATATATATATATATATATATATATATATATTGATATATTTACAGTAGGAAATTTACAAAATATCTTCATGGAACATATATTCTTTACTCAATATCCTAATGATTTTTGGCATAAAAGAAAAATGGATAATTTTGACCATACAATGTTTTTTTTGGCTATTGCTACAAATATACCCCAGCGACTTAAGACTGGTTTTGTGCTCTGGGGTCACATATATGTTTGGGTATTTACAACGTTCTGTTTCCGACATGCACTGCATGCAGTAGGCCAATCAAAACAGAAAGGGTAATCTAACTAATTAGAGCAGAGTAGCCTCACATAAAGAAGGGGTTTGGAAAGATGCATCTTTGAACAACCTGTTTTCAGAGTAGGTGAGAAATAAGGTAAATCTAAATGTGTTTCCCAAAACCAAATTATGAACCTTTCAAACAGCGTAATAGGGGCACTTCAGGATGAATTCCCAATATTTGTTTAGTTTCTTTGGGTAAACGTCTGTCTAACGTCAGAGGCACTTCATAGTGCATTCCAAGAAAGACATGCAGACGTGCATTGAATGACTAAACGCTTATTTTCCTGGTGCGCCACATCATCAGCACAACAACACTTAAGCACCTGCTGCCTCTTTTGTGAATGTGCCTGTTGATACGACGGTAAAACTTGGCATTACATAATGCATGGAGCTGCACTAGAGCATGAAGTGGTCCCATGGAGATCACAGCAGAAAGGGTAAGAGCGGAGGGGGGCTGTCAGATTTTGTGACCGGTGATGTTGAACCAGAACAGTCCAACTCCTATTCAATATAAAAGTAATTTTAGTTGTGCTTTTGTGAGTTTTGGTTGATACATGTGCACATTATGTACTATACTTTAGTATAACCATGCTGGAAATTTATATGATTTATGAAATGAGTGCACGTAAACACCACCACAATGTCGTAAAACCATTGAGAAATGTCTTTGTATCCTTGACTCTCCCAAGTGGTGGTGTCAGTTAGAGAATCACGGCAAAGCTATTTCATACTATTCTTAATAAACTGTAATTGTGAATGTTGACATTACAGTTCAGTTTGTGCACATTTTAATTACTGTTAATAAAAAAAAGCGGTCTGCCAGATGTCTTACTAAAACACTAACCGAAGCGACAGGCTTGAGCACCCAATATTCTACATTAATATCTGCAGCACCACAAAATGATCAAATAAGCAATGGGAAACTATATGTGTAACTGGGATCTTAGCATGAGTAAGGGGTGTCCATCTGGAACTAACTCAAATAAACTATTCTTCCATCAAGAACTATAATTTATTAGCTTAGCTGTAAGCTATTTATGTTTTGTGGAATAGCAGGAACACAACTTTTGTTTTTTTTTGCTGTGTGCCAAAGATCTAGTCTCGATTTCGACCTGATACAAAGAAACAAACTTTAATGGCTTACTGCATAGCAGAGAAAAGTAAATAATGCATTATTTGTTATATGCATTTTATTATTTATTTAAAAGAGAAGCTCTAGAGCTGAACATCATGTTGCTGGTGCAAAGTATTAAGATTTGTCACTTCGCTTTTGCAGCAGACAAACACACTCCAGTCAACCTCATGAGTGTCACTGGCTGCCCACAGAGCACTGATGTTATCATGTGAAGCTGTTATTAGTTTGGCTAAACACACAGATGTGCACACACAGGCAGGGCAGCTGTGCAGAAAGCTGGGTCCTGCACTTTCAGGTCAGAGGTCAGCAGCATGCAGCTTTGATGCACAGACACCGCGGGCATGCGGATGAGTCACAGAGGTAGAACGGCTGCTGACATAACCTCCTCTGGGCTCAAGGGTGGAAGCCCCACAAACACCCAGACAAAGAGCTCATTATATTTGAGTGCTGCTGTCTCTCTCTCTGTGTGTGTGTGTGTGTGTGTGTTACTTAACAAGCTTCAAACAGATTAGTGCACAGTCTGTGAAAGAGAGCAGTAAATAAAAGAGTATCAGCTCTCATTACATCTGAAATGTCTTTCTTAAAGCATCATCGTGTTCTTGTCGAGTGAGGTGAGACCTTTTCCTAAATGTTTAACATTCTTTATGGAACCAGAAATTCCAATTAAGATCATTTGGTAAAACTTTACTTATAAAGGGCTATTTAAGGGTAATAATGCATTATAATTATTCATAATGTGCACTGTAATACATTATATCATGCCGTAGATATTTATAACCATATTTAAAAATGCATAGTGTATCAATGAAGATTGTACAATGTATGAGTTGCATTACAATGCATAATTAATTAATTAAAGCTTTAATGTATTAATACATAAAGGCTTTATGTAAAGAGTTACCGAAACTTTATTTTTAAGAGTGTAATGGAAAACATCAGGCACGCCCCGAGTAAGATTTGAATGCTCAGATGTTGCTCTTTTTGTAGCTCTGGAGATTTTCTCAAACTTCATTTCAGCATAGTTTTGTCTCAAACACTTCTAAAATTGCTCTGGAAAGATAAAACAGACACAAATGAGACAACTGCTGACATACAAGAGTATGGAGCTATACAATTAATACAGGTATACCTAAAATTACATGGTCTTGTCCATATTGAGACGTGATTGCAAATTAGGGTTTCTTTGGCAAATCAGAGCACAGTTTGAGGCATTGTTGAGATATCTAAAAGAAACATTTGCCAGGAGATTTAAAGCCATTGAGAACCATGTTTTGCTTTGAGAATTGACATTTCTGAATGATATTCATTGAGAAAAGAACAAGGTTGCGAGAATTTATACATCAGCTATAACACACCACTATAGAGAAGGTGATAAAAATAGTCTTAGTTTATTTCGATTGATCCTATATTACAAAAACAAGCATTTAGAAAGTAAATTGGATACATTTTAATTTCATTTTAACCTTACCTATTCAACCTCATTGCCATCTAGACGAAATGACGTAGGTCCTATTTGTGATTTTTCTTTTCTACAGAACTGCAGAAAACACACAACGGCTCCATTCAGCATGTTACTCACAAGCTTTCTGTGAACCTCTGTGTCCAACAATGTAGAAAACCCTTAAGACATCGCTATGACAAGGGTACAGAAGGGACTAAAGAATAAAAGACGGGGTGATGGTGGTATTAAAAGTCCCTTGTGGCCCTGTTGGTGATGGCAAAAGTTTTCTTGTCAACCATTAGTGCTGCTTTTTGGCTCATGAAGAGCAGCAGTGCCCCTACCCAGCATGCACCTGGCGGGCAGGGAGCAGGTAAGTGCAGTGGACAGATCTGTTAAACTGAAAGCAGAAACAGCAGTCAGACAGCATGAGTGCTTTCCCCTGTAAACCTGGAGTGATGGCAAGCGGAAAAGTACTCCATACAGCCTCGAAACCACCTGCTCAACCAGATCGAATCCAAGTGAAACGTCCTCCTCTCAAAAGCAGCAAATGCACCTCTAGATGGACAGATTCTTGGAGGAAAGAGACAAGACTCATTAGACATCGTGACTCCTGAAGAAAATGGGTCTATTTTTAAGATGTTTTGAGGCTCAGTGTGAATACAATTGTTTAAAAGCTCTTTTAATCGGTGACCTAACAGGAGAGTATACTTAAGAAACATGTCTTGTCCTGTTCTTATAGAGGAAACATGATTTCACTAATGCATTCAGTATATGAAAGGGCAAGGGCAACCTATTGGTTGAGGCATACAATTTCTCACAAATCATTTATTTAACATAGCACATTTTGTAAAAAAAAAAAAAAAAAATGCTGGCCAATGTTTTATTTAAACCAACCTATAATGCTAACTCCTGGTTGGGTCATATTTTTTCATTTTCATTTTGTGCTGTCATATAAAACATTTTGCATAGAGAAAATGAAGACTCCTTTTATGCTTTTATTTGTGGGCTACATTATTTTTCAATGTTACATTAATACTTTTTACAGTGTATTTTAATGCCAGGTAATTCGCATTTAACCAAATACTCATTACTGTAATGCATCCAGGCATTTTTTATTTTGAATTAGTTTTTGTTAAATTCCATTATTCTCAATGATGCTTCTTATTAATGCTTTTCGACTTTAATATTATAAAAATTGTTGTGGTACAATTTTTCAATTAAATCAACATAAATGAAAGGTAGTACAAAGTATATACACTTTTCAGTTTTTCTAATTTAATTGCTGACATTTAGATTGTTGTGCAATATGTGTGAAACTTTCTTATACATGCCATTTTTTCTTTCTATTGATTTGCAGGTTAAATAAAGTGCATGTAATGTTCCTGACAGCTTTTGCGAGATTGACTCTGATCCAAAACTCAATCCCATAACAAACTTCTGTTTTCCTTTGCTCACGTGAAAGTCATGTGTTTGTTGACAGAGTCCCATCTGTCATTATTAAGAGGAAGCAGGAGCTGCCCAACTGTCCATCCTTCATCAGGTAGAGAGCAGCAAGGAGAGGTAGAAACATTGCAATTTCTGACCCCAACTCAGAGCCACAGAAACAAGACAATGTCAGTTGCATTATGCATATCGCAGGTTAATTGGTCTGTCACACCTCCAATACTCAATAGTTACCCCTAGTGAGCAACATATCCTGTGCATGGTATCCATTGACAGATGAATCAACAAGGTGACTCGATGCCATGTGGAGTCGTTTGTCACATTTCTGCGCTGATCGCTGAGTTTGGATTTTTGCTGTCTAGAGACATTATGCATCAAATTTTAATGTCTTCATCATATAGGTCCTAAACCAAAGTAAAATCATTTATAATTCACTCAGTGAGTTCAATATTTTATTTAACGTATTGAGCTGACGCTGCACAAACATCTAACATGAAAAACTGTCATTTTACTGAAGAAAGGCGTTTCTCAATTTTTTATTTCCTCTAACTAAAATACTTCAAACTAAACATGTTTTCAAAAGTACACTGACACAGCTTCACAATCACTTTGCATTTCTCTAGCAAAACCCATGCAGTGTCATAAACAGTGCCATTGACTCCGCCCCCCACCCGCCTCCAAAATAAAAAATAATATAAGAAAATACTATTCTGTTATCATTTACTATGTGTGGTAAGACTAATTCTCACTATTAACCAGCTTATATAGGCTGTTTATTAGTACTTATAATATCATTATTAACACCTTATTCTGCGTGACAATATTTTAGATCCCTTAATCCATCCCATGACTAAAATCTAAAATCCTTACTAACAATTATTAAAACAGCAACATAGAAGTTTATTGAGGCAAGAGTCATAGTCAACTGTCACAATAATAAAAAAAATGACTCAATACTTTACTTGCATTTTAATGTAACCTTATATATGGCATATATATGTAGTCTGAAACACTGGATTTAATTTTTATTTCTATTTAAGTGCCACATATGATATTGTCAATGTGAAGTCTGCTAGAAGTTTTAAAGAAACACTTAAATTGCAAAACAAACATATTGATTATTTTAAATATACAGCGTTCAAAAAGGTTAAAGCAGAACAGGAACAACGCGGCGTAGGAGGTAGTGCAGTTTGCACCGATTCAAATAGTCTCTCTGAATTGCTGTTTTATACGATGGGAAATTTCTGGACTGCAGTTAATGGATTCGGGCCATATGCTGTTGTGATTCAATAACACTAAAGTTCCATATGCTCACCCACTTTAACAACGTGGTCAATAAAATCCTAATTTTTTCCAAGTGCGTAGCTGTTCAGTGCTATATTAACTTCCTGTTAAATTGCTGAAATGAGAACGAACAGATCGCTTTAGCAGCATATCAAACCTTTTTTCCTCAGGTATACATTTTGTAAATGATGAAAGCCACGTGGAAAAACATTCCTGCTGGAAAAAGGACAATTCATAAATAAATAAGTAATCAAATAAGCTTTTCCCCTTGGGGGACCGAGGACAGGTGGGGAGAAAGAGAAGAGAGCAGAGAAAGAACTACACCGAAAAGTTTGAATGTTCATGTGCAACAACAGTTTAAAGGTTATAACAGGTCTTGTGTTTGAGAGTTATTGTGAGGAAGTCAGATCAATAAATTACTCTTTGGTTCAAAATAGCAAAAGTATATTCCTATAATGGCATGAAGACATATCTCTGCATACCAGGCTTTCACTGTAGGCAGATATTCTCATTTAAAGATAAAGCTGTGTGGATAGAAAATGAGGACATGAGAGAAAGGAAATAGAAAGGGAAGGAAAAAGGAAAAAAAAGGGATCATTGAAAGCTTTTTTTCCACCTCTGCTCAAGGCTTAGCTGTCCGTTATTCATATCCTGCCATTACTTCCTGTCAGAGAGGGACGGGGACGGCATCGCTGCAGGTAAACTGGGTAAATTACGCTGTCTGTCTGTCCCCTGCCAAAAAAACCTTTTAAGCTCCCATCAAAATAAACAGTTGCCTTTAGGGTTAAAATGACAACAAAAAAAAGCCCGGTCAAAACTGAGTCAAATAGTCTGTTATCACTGTTTATTTACCTACCAGTCAACAGTTCCATGATTTTTTTTGCATTCCTTTGACAATATATGGGGCACAACACCCAACTCTTCACATTTACTGAGGCATACCTGGACTATTTTTTTCTCTTTTATTCTTTAACCATTGTAAAAATATTTTACCACCTGTCAAAATAGATTAAATGACTATTTATAGTTATGCACAAAAATGCATGTTATAAATGTAAACATAGTTTAAATATGGCTTTCACTGTAATAGTGTAACAAAAGGTAAAGCTCTGGTTTCTGCATGTTCATCAATTAATAAATTGTACAAAAAAAGTGAAAATTTAAGCTGATAATGCATCTTAAAGAACAGCCACTGAGACAAAAATGTGTTTATTTCAAATGAACTATGTATCCCAATTAAGTTATTAAAAAAATAATAATACTGATGAAATAATACTGATGAAATCACAAACAAAACTTAAACTGAGCCAAAATCCCTAAATCCATTTGCCAATAAGTATGGCACAGTGAGGAAATAAAGTGGTGTCCATTATCTGCAGCTGATTTAGGCCTAACTGCATTGCAGCAAAACATTGTAGATAACCATATTAGCACACGCCGTGGCAGATTCCCCAGCAAGAGGGTTTTCTAAACGCCTGCAGATTACCATCTCAGGGAAAGTCTCTATATATGCTCCGACTCTTTGCTTCATTACAAAACTGGGTAATTCATCAGCTTGACTACGTGTGAAACATTAGGTTCAGAAACAGAATTCTACTAACATGATTTATTTTATTTACTTGGTTTTTGCAGAGCCGCCCTATGTCTCGCCTTCAAGATGACGCGTATATTAGCAGTTGCCGGGTGGAAAAGGCAGTAGCGTGTTATAAAAGGAGAACGGCTTGCAGCACATCAGCCGGTTTATCTGACAGGGGCTGACATGTTTGCTTGTGTCACCACAGACAACCACATCCATTGCACGAGCCTGAGAGACACTCTCACGTCACTGAGCCACTGGCTTTCATTGCTGGCCGCCACAGCAGAGCTCAAACATTACTCTCCTTAAGGCAAAGGGTGGCTCTGTCTCTCAAGGTTTAGGTAATGGGAGTCTCTGTCATGAGTTTCCTGGTTTATCTGGGGTTCAGATAAGCACCTGTGAGTGTTTTGAAAAGTAAAGAACTCAACATAACTGCCAGGGCACTAAGAATAGAAACGATAGCTTGCACTCTCCAAACTGTTGCTGTTGCCCGACGGTGTAAATGTCTGGCGCAAAAAGCAATTACCTGTTCTTTGTCAAATAAACTAGGGTTTTGCTCTTGCATGCTGACAAGCCAGTAATTTAACTGCTTTTATAAATCTAGAACAGTAGAAATACAGGAAGTCTTAATCATTTGTAGCAAGTGTTGCTCTGAATAGCAGAGGTAAAATACATTTATATTCAGAGGTGTTGTCAAACTATTTTTGACAACACCAAAGACTAATTTGTTGAGATGCATACTTGCTTTAACAAACAGAATATTGATTAAGTATTGTAAGAAATTTTATATAACCAAGAAAATGTGACTGGGACTTGAATTTGCATTTGAATTTACTTTGAGGACCAAGTCCAAGTTTAAATGTAAGATTGGGCTATTGTTCAATCAAATTGTGCAGCCATTACAATATAAATGGATGTTACCATTTACAAATATATGCTATATAATACAGCAGATGATTATGTGTATTAGTTCAGCATAGGTCCTAGACTGTTTTTGTCCTAGTCTATTCATGCTTAAACCAGAGTTTTTGAATGACATATTCACTGGTGTAGATGCTGTAACCAATTTGTAACCTACAAAAAAAAAAAAAAGTGTGCATTCTGTAACTGCTAAAAAACTTTATGCAACAAATTTGGATAAAGAAGCGCCAAGTTTAAGGGTGAGGGTGACTCCTGACAGATGGAGTGCAAGATGCAAACCTCATAAAGCCATCATCACTTAGCATTGAAAGCCCACTGAGAAGCAGTCGTCCAGCACTAAAGTGTCTAGAAGTCACAGCAGACGTTTGTCATTACCCTCTGCTTAGCCTCCGGCTGAATATCCTATTAAAGATGACGCTGCGCATGAGTTTAGAAAGGCCTTTATTTTACTACCAGAATGATAGCAGTCTGGGGTAATTACTAAACTCCAAGGTTACAGCAATTTACTTCTCAAAGGACTTCTGAAAGATATTGCAATCAGAACACCTTCAAAACTCTCAAGGCCTTCCTAGCGAAGTCTAATCAGAGCGTTGACAGCCTCATGTCAGCCAGTACCACTTCATCTAGGTCAAACTTCTTCTAGCCATATACAGGTTCAGTAAAAGTTTTATAAACAGCGTTTGTGGCATGCTGTCTTTTACCAAAAGAAAAAGTCAAAATGAGTCATGCAATGTTTCAGTTTTTTTTTTTCAATATTAATGATGCATGGCACTCCAGTTTTAAAACAGAAATCTGAAGCTTATATTTTATATAATTTTGTTAAAGTGCTTATTCCATTATTTATTCCATTAAATGTGTCATGTCACAGATGTTGTCAGTAAAATTTGACGTTTTATCAAACCTAGAACATTCATTTCTAGCAAATGCAAATATTCATTGAGAATAAAGTTGATTTTTAAGAAAAGTGTGGGTCACATTTTTTTCTTTCATTTTTCTCAAATGACCACTGAAAACTTTTTAAAAGACATGCATGATCACAGCATTAAGCCTGTAAGGATTTGGGACGTGTGGACTTGTAGACTGGCTATCATGTTTGTGGTTGAGTAAATTGTAACTGACTGTGAATGATCTCTATGTTCCGTGGGCTTAATTGCAGAGGAGGCTTTGATGAGAGATTTGTTTAACATGGTGTGTGACAAACATGAGAAAATAGCCCTTTAAAATCCTATTTAGCTCCCCACTCACAAACAGCTGAAGAGACAAAGAAAAGACAAGCCTGTGGGTAGTGAAACAATGGCCCACCCTCCATAGCCTACATACTGCAGCACCAAATCAGGGATTTGGATGTAAAATGACCCATAAAAAAAAGGCTTTAAAATTTACATTGTATTGTGTCTCATTGTATTACAGTGTTTTAGAATGCTGAACATCTAAGTATTGCAAGATGCACTTCAATATAAAAAAAATTATGAAAAATAAACTAATAATATTAATTATAATAATATATATATATATATATATATATATATATATAATATATATATATATATATATATATATATATATATATATATAATAAAATCTAAATTACCATCATATTAAGCAGTTAAAAATGAACACAAATGTGCTTATTTTATCAGACCTAAGTTTAATATTTCACATGCATTTAATGTATTATATCATGTAATGTATTTTTTTAAGTATATATATATATATATATATATATATATATATATATATATATATATATATATTTTTTTTTATATATTCCAATGTGGTGGTCTCAGACTTACAAACCCACATGACAATTGAAATGTGCAAAGCAGTCAAGATATCAACATTAAACCTTCCTAGGCTTCATTAAATATTCAAGTTCTCTGAACCCTGAAACTTATAGTTGAGATAATGCACTTTAAGTAGAAACCAAGTGTGATGACGAATTGCAGCTGTACCGTGCTTCAAACGGTTCTTCATTAACAAGTCATGCTGGGCACAGCTAGAGTCCTTTTGGTGACAAAACCAAACTAGAACCCCGAACTCTCCCTTCCCACAATTTCTTATTCCTCATTATCTCTTGATGTGAATGCCAAAGTGTCCGGCAGATGAAGATTAATGATGCGGTTGATATGATTAAATCAGAAAAGTAAACTCTAACACAAACTTTTGCAGGCAGCCGTGCTCTCCGAGTAACTGTCACGGCGCCTTAAAAGCCATTATTTCATAATAGACATTTGCAAGATGAATGGTCAACACAAAAATGTCAAGCTCAGTGTTGTAGATAATTTGCATTCTCTGGTTCCTACACACCATTAGCAGGTGACTCATATTCTTCCAGACCGTAAGTTCAGAGATGCAGAGTTAACAAATGCATTAACAATAGCTGTGTTTCAATGCTGAGCGATTCTGTGTTTTTTATTTAAAATACTTTAAATGAACAAATCATTCTTGTGCACTGACTCATATTTTTTGTTCTTAAAGCATTTGAATGCTTTCCTGCCTTAAAAAACTGATTATTGCTCCAAAAAACTGAATTAATGTTCTGGCTGCAGAGCACCTCATGTTCATTTGAAACTAGACTACCTAAAATGGCACTAAATAAAATGCAAACGAAATGTTATTTGTAAATGAACGAGACATGGTGTTCATAAACATACTTAAAGCACATCCGTCATGAATGAGGATAGACAGTGACAGAATAAAAGGGATCATGCCATTCGATTATCTTGTTCAACAAGGCAACAACAAGACAATTTTAGTATACTAAACCGGTATTTTAATTGTGCGGAAGTAGTGCTGAAGTCAAACTAAAGATATACCGAGGTATAGTAGCCAACATTTGAAGTGGATAAAAAAAGTTAACCAAAGTTGTCCTAGGACAAGAATTCATTTTGGTTATAGGTTTTAACAAATCAATGCACAAATCTTTCTGATGATTTGTATTTCTGGGACGAATTCAAATAGCGTAAAAGTGTCTGTTTTCCTTTTTTCCATCTCGGTTTGGTAATGCTAGTGGTGCAGAATGATACACTGCTTAATAACAGCAAAAATTTGGAAAAATGGTTTGTTCTACTGAGAGAGAGAGAAAAAAGAAATACTGGATTGGATTCTACCATTATTACATAATGGGGAAGTGACACTTTACATAGAGACTAAAGATAGCTCCCTGGTGGTTTCTCAATGGAGGAATGAATCCTACCCTCCCTCCTTCAACAATTAACTGAGAGCCTAAGCTTTATGGAGTCGATTACATTGTCTTCCAGGACACATATATCACAGCGCAGCCTCTGGGCCTCAGCGACAGTGGCGCTTTCATCAGGTTTCCATATTATCAATTACTTACAGCCTCCAACAAGTAGCCACTTTCAGTGCTGATAAGAGGCTTACTATGAATGCCAAAACATATACTGTCAGACCGGCCATGTCATGCAAATGGCCTTGGAACGTTTCTCCCAGAGATGATACAAACCAGGCACGCTAATAATGGTTGGGCTGAGATTTGTTCTTTCGGATTAAGACTCATTAAATCCTCATTCGCGCAGAGTGTCACGCTGCAAAACGCTAGCAAACGCACCGCCGCATAAATGTGCAGTGTCCCACTTTGCAACAAGATCGTTGAGGTGCATCGCTGGCTACCTTTCAGGAGCCAGGCAAGCTGTCAGACTGGATGGCACTTTTCTTTTTTTTCAACGCAGCCTTGAGTTTTCTCACTTCTCCAACTCCCAAGCATTCTGCTGTCGTCAAAGTATTTACCGCACGCTAATTAAAGAATTCAGGGGGAGAAACGCATGCAGAGTACCGCATCTGACAAACTCTCGCCAAAGCGGAAGCGCAGAAGCACACACATATATCCATGCGCGCACACACAAAGGTATCTGGTTCTCTTTTTTGCTGTGTGTTTGCCAGTTACCCCGGGGAATTATGTGCCATGGCTGACACAGTGTGAATCAAA